>NW_026695424.1:0-84165 GCF_029851405.1 Lichtheimia ornata | reverse complement strand
AAGAGCTGAGTGAAACGACACGTGATGTTACACACATGTGTCGTCGACAGGTTGCTGCATGAATGATGATGGTTGCCTTTGGAAGATGGGTAAACAGCATCCGATCGTGAGATGCTATCCATTATGACAATAGTAATGAGTTTGTACACGTACATAACTTTCTCCATGTTTGGTATGGGAGTCAACATGTGTTGGTTGCACAAGCTCAGGCATGGAGCTGCATTGATGATGGTATACGGACCAATTGGCGCTACCTCAAATCACAGTAAGATTATGAATAGCTTAACTATGAGTGCTATGCTTCATATGAAAACTCAAGCTATGGTACTATTATTTATCCAAAGTATTCAGGGTATTATTGAGGTGCATGTTAACAACAGCAGATGCAACAAGCGGGGATGGTGTGGAGTGCACAAATAGAGAACAACGAAAGGGAACGCGACGAAGACCTTCTTCTCCTCTCCCGCTTCACAAAGCAAGGTAAGAGTAACTCCATTTACATACTACAACACATTAACAGCCGGCATTCCTTTCAATGTACAGCGTCAATTGGGTGAACAGGTGGTCAATGGCGACACTTTCCAAGGCAACAAGCACGCGCGATCTGCCCATGACTCAAGCTTCCCATTCCAATACGGCATGTACGTGCAATCGCTGCATTACTTTATTCTTCAAGTTCAACATTGTGACACTAAAGTTCGTATGTAGGTTGGTGTTCTCTCGTTCATACAAGATTCAAAAGGGTGTGGCGTGTTCATACTCGTTCCATGGCTGCTACACAAGGGGAGATCTCGACACGTCTTTGCATTACCTCTTTTGGGTATGCTGACAAGAAAAGCAAATACTGTGGTTGTTATCTTACATCGCGTTTATGGTAGACTGGACATAGTGGATGATGGTACCTGTGGCAGCAATAAGTTATTGATCACAAAGCAATGACGCTGAACATTGTCTCACTGGTATGTACAGTATTAGATCTACAATACAAGAATGTTAATTAACGAGGATTACAATGAAACAGCAGCAACAAATTATGGACGGGATGGAGATAAACACCAAGGTAAAAGTGTTCATTCTGGTTCTGTGACCTTCAAGCGTGCTTACGAAAGAAATACAATGGCAGGGTCTCTTTCAGTTATATTTTACATCAAGGGGCCACATCAAGAAAGCCATTTTACTGGACTGTCTTGGGAAGACGACTATGTCGTTTTGGTACAAGTTCCTTTGAAGAACATTTATCGACGTACAATACATCACTTATGGGTGGATCATGTCAACAACGATCAACAACGTCTGTTTATTCTTTGGTGTCAACAAGTTTTATCTATCATATGGTGGCTCGTACTATCGGCAACTTTTTTAATGGACATCTGCCAGCTCACGTCTTTTATTATGGATGGATCATGTCAGCAACAAGCTGCAACGTTCATTGCTTTGGAGCCTATCCTATCAACTAATACAGCTTGGTTGCCTGGCAACAATGAACGGCTCTTACAAGTGGATCACATCAGCGACAAGCAACAACTTTTATATTTTTTCGACCATCAACCTATGTGCGCTTCTCTGGTGGTTATCGTTATGGGCAACTCGTTTAAAGGCTAGCTTCCAATACACATCTTCTATGGATGGATCATGTCAGCTACAACAAGTGTCCATATTTTTTGATGCTGCCAATGTTTATGTGTCTCTCGAAGCTGTTCATCACCAAGTAACCTTCCATTCCAGTTGTAAAACGATGGTCAAGCATTCGACATTTATCTATGGTGTATGTACGACCTTGAACAACGCCATACTTTGCGGAATTTGAGCACAGCAGCAAGTGATTCCTGATATTTAGCCGATGGATGGCATTGTTGTTCGATGATGGATATCGCTGTCTTGTTTATTTCAGATCTTGATTTATGCATGTAGACAATCAAATCATGTTCCATTATGGATTCTAATTGACGAGGAATAAAGCATATTCTAAATATGGACATTCAATAACACCAAAGCCTTGAGGTACATCACCATTCTCAATGAACTTCTTATCACTCTTCCCTCCTTTTTGTGGTCATCAAAATACAAACGCACGCCATGTGTTCTGGTTTAGATGGTGTGCGTGATTGATAACACTAGTGAGTACGCGCAACTAGGTATGTACATAAGTGTTTGGTAAAAGATGGAACAAAGAATTTATAAATCAAAGTTAAGCTGGCCCCTGATCACACCATGCACGTATAAATAAAGATGTCGTCGCCCATTCTCCCACCCACATGTCTCTTTCTTCCACTTGATTGCTGACACCTTCAATGCCCGAGTTGATGTTGTAAGTATATAGCATAATGGATAATCCTCGTTGTGAGCGATGTATTTACTAACATTTATGATCTTTTGCGTTTCATTGTATGTAAGAAGCAATACATACTCGGGAAGAAGAACAAGGTGTCTAATATCTAAGGATAGTTCCCATATAACCGAACGCGATTATGGAAGTACATGTCCTACTATACGCTGTGCTGCGAAGAGCATGGGTTTTTGGGATACGCCCTCACGACTACAGTACATGCGGTTTGACTACCTACACGGCCCAACACTGGAGGTGGGATTAGGGGGACATTCTACTAGTCCCGTTGTACCCACTATGGACGTAACTCCAAAAGATCATAGCGATCAATACGACTAGGATGCAAGCTTGTTGCCGACGTATCATGAGCATGCTAGGGCATTTTCACCATATGTCCTTCAACCTCTTACGCTTGCGAATGGGCGGTAGACGTTGGTCTCAAGGTCATTTGCTCAATAATGTCAAGCCAGAGCTGGTTCTCTACGGCATGCCGCTCCTAGCAGAGCTCGTTTTTGACATCCACCAACAAGCCAGAGGAGTGATCCTACATTGGGGTGAATCTTCTATAGCACCAGTTGCAAATCCCATAACGTGCTGAATTCAATTCGCCTATTGAGTCGGTGCTGTTGATGGATCCAGTATTTTTCAACGGCACGTGCAAATCTGAAAGTGTGGAAAATCGCGAGGTGAAGAAAATACCGGGATGCGCGTTAACGTTGAGGCATCCACCGCATGGCATGATGCTGCATGCACCACCACAAGATCGGGTGGTCGTTGTGGATAACGCATGGGGAAAACCAATCCTACAACCCCCGACAAGAAGTTTCTTTACAACATATGAAAGTCGATATGACTAGATTGGCTCTTAGATAAACAATAAAGAGTTGATTTAGACTTTCGCACATGTTGCTGTAACCTTGTAGCGCGATAACGTGTGTATGAATTACGTTTACTTCATGGAATTTGAGGGCACCAAATGGTTAGAGAAATACCCACATCCATTGTGCAAATGTAAACGAGGATATGATGCTGCCACCACACATCTCTTTATTCCATCGTGTCGCCCTTTGATTGATGATGCCTGCAAAGCCCGAGAAGTTAATGCGAGTATGTATGTAGCATGGTGGATAAACCTCTTTGTGAGCTATCCATGTGTGTGGTCTAACCAATAGTGCTGCTACCTTCTATTTCTCTCTTTCAATAAGGTAAAACCAAATCGTCTTGTTGATGATGCACATACCGGTAAGAGTGGTATGCCATCGGCTGTGATCTATGTATGCGTGGATACCACGATGTCGACGTTTCCCCCTTCTTGATATGCACTTTGTTCGATTCGTACCGAGGTATATGGATTTGAAGGTTATGATGCAGGGCTTATCAGGATCACGCTTAGCATAAATGCATCTTTGTAATAGGGATACTTAGTATCTTGCAGCATGTTGATTTTCAAAGCGAAGAGAGATGCATCTTTATAATTATTCAAGAACAATTCTCTAAAGGGCATGTCAAGCTAAAGGCGAATCATAAAGGATACGTGGAAACCAAGGATTCTTGTTCTGTTTTGGCAATTTTGAAGATACAATGACCATGGCCTTCTGTCAAAGATGTGTCATGTGAGTTGCTAGCCAAGCATGATATAAAAATAGAGCAACCTCGTTGGAAGAGTCCAAAATGGCAGGTACAAACATGGCCAATAATAAATTCAATCTTCATCCTCAGCCGGAAGACATCCTCTGACACCTCTTTCCCTTCCTTTTTCAAATCTCGCATCGACTACAACCCAACTACTACCATGTTTTGGAGAAAAAAAGACAAGAGCTCACCTTCAGAGTCATCTGCTTCCACCAATCCATTTGAATCCTCTGATGTCGGTAGCACGCCTGCTGCCAGTTACAGTTCGACATCAGCATCCGAATATCCTCCGTCTTACTCAAGCTCACCAGCCCCATCTCGAGGTGGTGGTCGATACGGCACTCGTCATAATGATGCTGAATATGAGTCACAACAACGCAACGAGCTCTTTGGTGATCGTCCTTCTCGAGGAGGAGCTCCTGCTGGTGGTCGTTATGGTGGTGGTTATGATGATGATCAATACGGCTCTCGCTATGCTCAACAACAACAAGAAGAGGAGGATGAGGAAGTGGGCAATATCAAGACACAAATCCGTAATGTCAAGCAGGATACCCTTGCTAGTACTCGCAATGCTCTTCAAAAGATCCATGAAACCGAGCAAACAGCAGCTAATACCATGAACATGCTTGGCCAACAATCCAGTAAGTATCACCATAGCAACCACGGTGGGATGCCTATAGCATAAACTCACACTCTTTTTTGAATAGCTCAAATTGCCAATGTGGATCGCAACCTCGACCTTTCCAAGGCATACTCAGATCGGGCTGCCAATCAAGCTGATGAACTCAAGCAATTAAACCGATCCATTTTCATCCCTGTTGTCAAGAACCCCTTTACCCGCAACAAGCGTCAGCAACGTGAGTTGGAAGCATTGAAACGTGATCAACAAGAACATATGGAAGAACGTGATCGTATCCGTCAATTTGAATATGAGTCCAATGCACGTCTTGAACAAGCCCAAAAGCGCAATGAACGTGTATCAGCCAATGCAGGTTATAGCCGTGGCCGCTCTGAATCGGATCGCCGAAGATATCAATTTGAAGCCGATGAGGAAGATGATGCTATTGAGGATGAAATTGATCAAAACTTGGACTTGTTGGGTGGTGCCACTGCACGTCTCAAGAATATGGCCTTGACTATGAATGAGGAAATTGATAGCCAGAACAAACAACTCGACAAGTTGAATCCCAAGATCGATCCTCTTACTCAAAAGTTGGCTGCTACTACTCACAAGTTGAACAAGACAAAGTAAATGATCGATTTATACATATGGAATATAAAATTGTGTTTATTTTTTCTTTTTTGTTGGATTGTGGTGTAATAATAAGCGTGAGAGAGGAATGGGTTGTTGTTGTTGTTGTCTACTAGATAACAACGACTACTAGAGTGTGTGATTCTGTACAAAGAAAAAAAAAGAGATCTCAGGAACGGTGTAAAGTAGTAAAAGATGAACAAGAAAAAGAAAAAGGAGAAGTTGTAATATACAGCAAGTTTAGTTATCAATGGGTTGGTTGCGATCTTTGTTCTGGACCTTCAAGACGTCGTAAGGCTAACAAGTGATGTTCATTGGCATCCTCAGAAGAATCCAAATAGTTGGCATACATGGCTTCGAAATCATTCACACTATCATTGTGCTTGTCAACAGCAGCGGCTGCTGCAGATGCTGAGGCGGATGCAGCTGACCAAGAAGTCACCGAAGAGGCATCATCACGCATGGATGGCATGGATTCACGTCCTGAGGAAGGTGATGTTGCATTGTTGGGCACAGGTGGTAATGGATCACGTGGCGGTGCTGTGGGTGGAGGTGTGTTGCGGCCATTATTGTTATCAAGTGGACGTGCCAATTCTGCAAGTAGATCAAAGGATGAAGCCCCAGGGCGACCCCCATTTCCACTCATTTTGGCCTTTTTAAGAATATCTTCACGCTCATTCAGGAGTTGCGTTAACAGGGCACGCTTATCTTCAAGCTCGAGACGTTGTGATTCAAGTTGTTCACGTAATTGACGCTCCACGTTGCTTTGGTTGGGAAGAGGTGGTGCTGCTGAAGCTGCATTGTTGGATGATGACTTGTAGGTGGGGCTAGCAAGACTTGCTTTGCGTGGTGGTCTTGAAACAACAGGCGTGGTGCTAGGTGTGTTGTTGTTGTTGATGATTTTGCTTTCCAACGTTGCTATCAATTCATCTTGCTTTCGAACAACATCCCTTAAGGCCTTGGTCTCCGTTCGCTCCTTTTCAAGTTCGGCAAGGTATTGCTGCACAGCCATTTTGGTTCCAACATCACTCGCCTTGAGTTGTTCTTGCAAGTATTTGATATGCTCTTGAGGTGACATGGATTGCTCTTCTTGTTGCTCCTCATTCTCCTCTTGTTCTTCGTCTTCTTCTTCATAAGCATCAAGTAAACCATGCATGAATTCGCTGTTGCTTTCATCGTTTTCATGTGGATCCTCGTTTTGATCTGCTGATGAGCGTTTGTCAAAGATATCGGATAAACGGTGTTGGAATACAGGAGACACAGGTGTCTCAATGTTGCTACGATTGGCACGATAACCAGCAAGCTCTTGTTCCAAAGCATCACGTTCATCGGATACTTGTTCAAGCTTTTGTGCAAGGTATTCTACTCGAATCTCGTAATCACGTACTTTAGTGGAATCTGTTTCATACGTTTCAGCTTCAGATTTGAGTTGCTGTAATTGTTGTTGTGCCTCCTTGCACTCATCCAGGGATTGCTGATACATGATGGTGAGCTCCTCGATCATCATATCAATATTGGTTCGAGTATTCACACGGCTGTTGCTGATCTTTGTTTGTGCTGTCGTCTTTGTGCTACGATATTCCAAAGCGGATGCTGGTGCTGGTGTACCACGTGAAGATAATGAAGAAGAAGAAGCCTTTTCAAAAGTACTCGATTGATTGGATGATGTAGGAGAAGGTGTCCTTGGAGGTGTAGGAGCAGCCTTGCTAATAGGTTGGGGCTGTTTATTGGGTGAGATGGATCGTTTGGGAGGAGGGGCATCTTGACCAAACTTGCTCATGAGTGAAGCAACACCAGCACCACCACCTGTACGAATCCGATTTAATTCTTGAATCGCCGCTGCCGTTGTCGGTTTTTCATTATTGTCTATTTTACGTGGTGCTGGCACGGGAGCTGGAGTTGGAGTTGGAGTAGTGGTCGTAGTTGTAGTCGTAGGCTGATCAACGGGTTTGGGTGATGATGGTTGTTGTGGTTGGCTTTCATCACCGTTAAGGAAAGCTACTGCTGCCAGAACGCTCATTGTGCCTCAGGGCTATTGTTTGTTGTGGAAAAGAATGCTTCCGAGATGAAGTACTCGTTGCAGCACTTGAAGGGACGTAAAAAAAGAGAGAAAAAAGAGAAAGAGAACCGAAAATAAACACGACGATCAGGGGTGAAAGGTTGCAAAAAGAAATATAATGAAAAGTATCTGGGCGGGAAGTTGAATACGAGCCAATGGATACGACACAAAGATTATTTGATGCTCGTGCGTCGTTATGGTCTTGGTCAAATAGGGCAACCTTGGTCGTGGTAACCAAAGAGGATTGTGTCACTCTCTTGTATGCATGGGAAGCCACCAGCTCCGCACGTTTCTGTATACGCTCTTCTTCCTTTCCCTCTCTTTCCCTCTCTCTTTTGAAGGATATCAGCCCAGCAACGTGCTCGTTATGGAGCAACAACCTCCACCTCCCACCACTACACCAGCACAAGACAACAACGATGTGGCATTCAATACCTTCATTGGCGTCGTCGTCTCTGTTTGTGGCAACGTAGGTTTTGCTCTGCTGGCTGCCTGCCAATCGACGTCATTCCAACATGTCCCCGCTCTTAGGTCTTAATCTCGGTTGCTCTCAATGTCCAAAAGCTTGCAGTGAGTAGTTGTCGTCGTTGCATAGCAACGGAAGAGATATTGACGTGTGTGTGTTTCTTTATTAGCATAACAAGATACAAGAATCCCAAATGGCAAAGTATTTTGCAAACATGGACGAGCCTCCAAGGTGGATATCAACTGGACAATCCAATTACTCAAGCAGCACTTTCTTTCCTGACGATGGCTATTCTTCTCCTCGATCATCCGAAGATCATCCACGCTCTGAAGAAGAAGAACTCGAGCACCAGAAATTCATCATGGCAATGGCACAAGAACAAACGCGAGGGGGTGACTCTGATTACCTAAAGTCAAAGTTATGGTGGCTCGGTATATCCTTAATGGTGCTTGGTGAAGTGGGCAATTTTGTCGGTAAGTGGAATAGGGATGATGATGGTACAAGGGAAAAAAAAGCCAAGACTTTTAAACGGGCCATTGTAGCTTACGGTTTTGCACCTGCATCCACCATTGCGCCCTTGGGGACAACCACACTTGTATCGAATGTCATTTTGGCGCCCTTGATGTTGAAGGAAGTGTTTCGGAAGCGAGACTTGTTGGGAGTATGTTTGGCTGTGCTCGGCGCTGCTATGGTGGTGCTGAGTTCGAACGCACAAGAAACAGCGGTAAGGAACATGAAACAGGCTGTTGTCAATAAAAAAAACTAATGCCACGTTTTTAAAACAGCTTTCTCCCGAATTGATCATGGAGTCATTGACACAAACACAATCCATTATTTATTTTGCCATCACTGGTATTGCAATTGCTGTCCTCAGCGGTCTATCTCCCATGTATGGCTCTCGTAGCATCATGATTGACCTTGGTCTCGTCGCTATTTATGGTAAGCGCCTCGTGCAACCATTTTGTCTTGCATATATCAATTAATGCATTGCTATGATTACAAAGGTGGATACACTGTACTATGTACCAAGAGCGTTGCATCATTACTCAGCTTGACATTCTTCAAAATGTTTGCGTACGTATCATTGGATGGATGGCTGTAAACGATCTTTTGCTAACCTTAACATTAGCTATCCTGTGAGTTACCTACTTATGGTCACCTTGGTCATGACAGCGATTTTGCAAATCAAATACTTGAACAAGGCATTGCAACGATTCGATTCGACAGAAGTGATACCCACCCAATTTGTGCTTTTCACCATCTCAGCCATTATCGGCAGTGCTGTACTCTACCACGACTTTGATGATATGAGCATGGACCAAACGTCACGGTAAGTGTTAAGGATATGCTTTATTGGTTGGGGTGATGATGCTGATAGGATAATAGGTTTATGACCGGTTGTGCAATTGAATTTCTTGGCGTATACCTTATCACTTCGAAGCGCAACAAGCAGCCACAAGGATTATCGATTCATGCAGATGATACGCTTGTTGATTTTGATACGAGTACGACTGCTAGAGATGAAGGCATCTATGTCCCTGAGAATCAACCCATTGATGAAGAGGCAGCAACAACCAATAGACGAAGTCTTCATTTTACGGCAGATCCTACATACAATAATCGACGATCGATGCCACCTTCATCGCATGATGCTTTGAATACCAATCGTCTCAGTGCCGCATTTACCACATCTACACCCACTACCCATGAAGATTGGCATACCCTTACCAACAGTGGCATTACGGGTGGCAGCAATACCAATACCACAAGCAATAGACGTGAAGGACGTAAACGACGCAGCTCTGTTTTCAGGGGTATCTCACTTACATCTCAACTTGTGGATCGCATGAATGAAGAACCCGTGCCAACACCCAGCAACTCCAAACAACCCATCCAGTTACCACCTTCATCGCCTACTTGGCAACAAACATTTGGATTTCATCAACATAGAAGAGGTGATTCAGCATTCGGCAACTTGATATCAGGATTGACGGGTACAAGCGCTGCTCCTACAACAACTACAGGCGGTGCTGGTGGTGTTACGAGTAGTAGCATCAGCCATTATCCTATCACCAATGCTGGAAGTAGTAGTGGACATGATCCTACTTTGGCCATGGAAACGGATGCTGACGCTGTTGAAATTGAAATTCCCACCGCATCCACGTTATCATCGCAACGTAACAGTGAAGATGATCGTGAACTATTGCCAATCCATTCCAGCAAGCGCAACTCGACTCGTCTTGTGGACATTGAGGAAAACCCAGAATATAGAGACCTCAGCTAAAACACACACTCACACCCATCCCCCCTTAATCTTATCATTGTTGATACCCGGTATTGCCATGTAAAACCATTTTCAAAAACTTTTTATATATTTAAAGAAAACGCATTCACTCGGCTGCAACCTTCCGCTTCTTGTTCTTTTTATGCTCGGCAGGGGTTTGCACGTAATCAGGGAGATCAAGCAATTTGCGAAGACCAAAGATACTGTAGAGTTCAATTTCCTTATCCACTAATAAAATCATTCCTATTAGACATCAATCGCGTCATGTATCTTTTTTGCAAACTTACCAAGACCAACTTGGATCTCATTCACCTGCTTGAGACGAGAATCGCTTTCTGATACGGCATCAAACTAATGGGGGAGAGAGAAAAAAAAACCCATCATTAGATGATGACTGCACATGGATACCCCACCCTCAAGCACACTTACGTTATCTCCTTCGAAAATAGCCATCAAAGCATCTCCAGTGGGAGCCAAAGAAGCCCACAAGGAACCCTTGAGATCGAAGCAAATATCCAACACGGGTACCTGGGTCTCGATCGTTTGCTTGTATACGAGCTTGTTATCATCCGACCAGCCTAACAATAAAATGGCAGGTATCCTAGCATGATATAAGTCAATTTGCTACACGACAACCAAACAAGGCTTACTTTGCAAATGAAAGAGCAATGATCTTCTTGTTGCTATCAATAACCAATCGAGAAACAATAGGCTCCTTTGAGTTTGCATCGGTGGCCTATACCAATAGCATTAGCACATGTGGATTAATAAAGCCTATCCATCTCGTTTTACCTCAGGGATGTACTTGCTGATATATTCCTTGGTAGGGAAGCATTGCATCTCCTTGCCTTGAGCAAATTGCCATACACGAACCGTGTTATCACCACCAGCGGAAACCAACAAATCGGTAGACCAGGGAACAACCTTGACGGATGTCACAACACTTTTTGATCACGTCAATCAACCAATCATCCTTGTCCATTCAGCTTGATCTACTTACTCTGTATGTGCCAAGCAAAAGCTCTCAATGTTGTATCCGTTAGGGAATCGGCTCACACGAATGTGTTCATCTCGATCAGCGGTAACCACGTATTTTTCATCGGCAGACAAAGTCTATACCAGCAATGTGTCAATGTCAACCATACGTCCCTATTCTTCTTCCCAACATTACCATATCCGTGATCATAGAGACGTGACCCAAAATGGGTGCCATTTTCTCCTCTTCTCCATCACTCTTTTCGGCAGGGTGGCTATATAGAGCTTGTGTTAAAGGATGTGGATGTATGTATATATACGCTTTACTTACCAAAAGACATCACCAAACTTATCAGCAATAACGATCTTGCTTGCATCCTTGTTGAATTGAATGGCATTGACACGCTTCACTGCGTTCCTAGAATGTTGTTTAGAAACAATCTATGGGTGAAAAGATGTATGTTACCTTGAATACTTGAGGGACCAGTCGTTGGCATCATACACGTTGATCTTTTTATCCTCGCCAGCACTTGCCAAAAGGCTGCCGTCTTGGCTGAATGCCATATTTCGGTAGAGATCCATGTACTCTTGTTTGCGATCGTTGGCATCGTTGGATTTGAGCACATTGCCCGTACTATCAGTGGAGGATCGATCGTTTAGAAAGTGTAGCTTGATATGTGTTGTTGCGTCCCCACACCCCCACCCCACCCAACTTACGAGGAATCGACAATAAAGAAATGTTTGCCATTGGCAAGTGCCAAATGAGATTTGGCTGGGCTGTGGACCAGTTTCGTGAATGGTATTCTATGTTCGGCCATAATGTGGAGAGAGAGAGAGAGACACGGGTGAAAAAAGATTTGCTGCTGTTGGCAGATGTTACACACACAAAAATGTCAATCTTCGCGGTCCTGCAAACACGCCGAGAGTTGTATTGGACATCAACCACCACTATTGATACTGTCGTTGTCGTCTTATTATTTAAGTGATATCAAAGGGTAATGCCTTGGCTGTACAAATTTCATTGTGACATACCTTTGTGCAGTGTTATGCAGTATCCCGCGTTGGGAGAAGCAACCTACGAGGGAGCATGTACGCCATTGTTTAAAGCAACTAAGCTTTCCTTTAGGATAAACTTGGTACGTAGAGATGAATGGAATGTTGAAACAACAAAATGGTGGTGCCCTAGTGTAACAAATGATTCATCTCCTCATTCTCTTGACCCATCTCACTCTTTGAATCCATCACTGAATAAACCAACTTCTTTGATACATGATGGCAGTTTTTTTTATTACTATGAACATGATTGCCGTTTTACAATGCAGATTTGGGATCCATCGATTTTATACAAATGAAGATGCTTTTTGATGTTATTTACTGCTTGTCAGCGGGGGTCCACTTCTTCAAGCGGATGGAGTGGATCTTGATGAAACCATCAGCATCCTGGGGATTGTAGCCACCTTGCTCATCCATGGAAGATTCACGCATGTCATAGAGCTTAGCACCAGGGCCACGAGCAACACGACCTTCAATGGTGGTGTTACCCTTGTAGAGCTTGAGCTTGACATCACCAGTGACATTGGTTTGGGTCAAAGGAATAGATTGGTTAAGGAACTCGCATTCGGGAGAGAAGTAGAGACCATTGTAGAGGCAGCGAGAGTAAGGAATAGTGACGCTTTGGTCACGGAGAGCACGCAAATGGCCATCCACGGTCAAACCTTCAAGATCCTTGTGGGCAGTGCGGAGAATGGTGCCACCAGGGGTCTCGTAACAACCACGGGACTTGACGCCAATGAAACGCGATTCGACAATGTCAATACGACCGACACCGTTACGACGAGCAACCGTGTTAAGGTAAGTGAAGAGTTCAACGGGCTCAGTGACTTCAGTGCCATCGTTGTGGTTGACAACCTTGACAGGGATACCCTTTTCAAAGGTGATGGTGATACGCTCAGGAGTGTTGGGTGCATCCTCAGGATCAACAGTCAACTTCCACATATCCTTGGGAGGAGTGACATTGGGATCCTCAAGGATACCAGCTTCATAAGAAATGTGGAACAAGTTTTCATCAGTGGACCAAGGCTTGGCAGCGGTTTGGACAACAGGAATGCCCTTCTCAGCAGCATAAGCAAGAAGATCCTTTCGGCCAGCGAAACGGTTGAAGAAAACTAAAACATGGCTACGTATAAGAATCCCACTCTTTTTCATATACTCCAAATCATCATCATGTATACATACCAGGCAATCTCCAGGGAGCAATAACCTGAATCTCAGGGTTCAAAGCATAGTAAGCCAACTCGAAACGAACTTGATCGTTACCCTTGCCAGTGCAGCCGTGGGAAACGAATTGGCAGCCTTCACGAGCAGCAATCTCGATTTGCTTACGAGCAATAACAGGACGAGCCAAAGAGGTACCAAGCAAGTAAACGGATTCGTAAATGGCGTTAGCTTGGATGGCAGGGAAGATCAACTCCTTGACGAATTCCTCCTTAAGGTTCTATTATCATGGTGGTGTTGTTGAATTAGTATCATGATCATCATCATTGTGTGGGGATCAATCAATCAAACTCACCTCAACAAAGACCTTAGTGGCGCCGACCTTCAAGGCCTTTTCACGGATAGCTTCAAAGTCCTCCTCTTGACCAACATCAGCAACGTAGGCCATGACTTCATAACCTTCATCAATGAGCCATGCGAGAATGCAAGAGGTATCGAGACCACCAGAGTATGCGAGCAAAACTTTTCCTTTTTCACCAGCCATGGTTTGTTGTATTGTTTGAAAGAGCGGAAGAGCTCGGGTTTCCCCCCCTCTCCCTCCATATCTAAAACTTTTTCGGGCTTCAAAGTCAGATATGTGTCATTGAGATGTGTCATTTCTGTGACACCTTAATATCATATCCCCATCACCCCATCACCATGAATGAACCAAAAAGTGTAAACAACGACCAAAAATCATCATCATCTCATTCTTTTACTTGATCTTTAATAGTGATCCTTGTCCTGTAAGTGATGTTTATTTCCTTCTATGCACATCATGATGATGATTATCCTATGCCTCGGATATACATAAAGAGGATCTACCTAACCCCGCGTTTCGTTGTTTTCTTCCTCTTGCTTTTTTGTCCTCCGTCATTCCTTCGTGATAAGCAAGTCGCCGCGGTGATAATTCCGGAATATGGTATCTCTGGAACAAAGTCACTTGGAGCACTTTAGCACACACGGCTACACAATACTTTACAATGGCAAGTCCCAACAAGCACCACCACCCTCCCCATTCTTCTCTACCATTGCCATGCCAACAACATTTGCATTGCAGCCTTGACCCATGAGCAATTGGAAGCACTCTACAATGAAGCCGACGCCCTTGTCAATTACCTGATATCAGAGGATTTGGATATTAATACTGAATTTGGATGCGTTATTGGTGAGCAGCAGCAGCAGCAGCAGGATGCCGCACACGGATAAACGATGAATGGCTGGCTAAATTTGGGTTTTTTCTTTGTTGTAGAGCCGTTGACATGCGGCATTTTGGATCCGCCAGAATCGGCTAGTTACAAAACCAATCCACTAGCATATCAACAGCGACGAAATCAGATTTTGGATAACGACATTGCATCAGCCTTTATACTTGGGTCCCTTGCAAAATGGGCCGCATCCTTATTACACGTGGATCAAGATGTGGTGTATCTTGTAGGTGCTTTTGTATATGGGTTGTTATTTGACAAAGCACTTATCATAGATGTGGGTATGTAGATGAATGAGCAATTCATTGTCAAGCCGCCAAGGACATCGAACACATCCCAATTTAAATGGCACCAGGCAAGTAAACAACATGTTGCTATGGCGACGAGAAGAATTTTAACTCATTGATGATGATATAGGATTCCGAGTATCTGGATCAATCGTTGAGGAAAGAAAGATCAATTGCTTGTTGGATTGCTTTGGATGATGTTGATCAAGTAAGGCTGACATGTTTTTTTACAAAGAGTCATGGATGGTTGACAATAGCGAGAAAATAGCATAATGGCACCATCCTCTTGGGTGATCCTGAAAAGGAGCAAGAAGCTACACCTGTATGCATACCTGCTGGATCCATTGTCTTCATGTCAGATCAGCTCTATCACAAGAGTACCGGCAATGCAAGTGGAAGATTCAGAAGAGTGTTTATGCCCCAGTATTCCAAAGTTCCAATGATAGGAGGGCATGGTGATGGTGATGTTGTTGGATTGGCAGTGCCATGTGACCTCTTGCCTTGACGACATGTGGCCCTTTCAGCTCACGTGGGATAAAATGTTAGCACAACAGCAGCAGCATGACACAAAGATAGATGCTTGACGCTTCGGGAACACGGCACCATACCCGGAATAAAATGGACACATGGGACTTGTGTTAGGTGGATCACTCTTTTTTACATTTAATGCTTAAAAACTACTACGTACTACAACATGATGATGGTGATGGCGGTGGTGGTGCAATAGATAATACCCACGTAATTCTCTTTTTGGTGAATAAAGCAATATGGGGTATCCAAGGAACAAACGAGCATTTATTGTCAAGGGTAAACATCTTCTTTATATACAAGAGTGTGTCTCAAGGGTGTATGTGTGTATGTGTGTTTGGTGTGTGTTGCACATGCTGGGAGGAGGAGTGGTGGTGGTAGAATTGTATAGAACGTTGAGGAATTTGGAATAGTAGTTGAGTAAGAAGCGAGTGAGTGAATGTCATCATTGAATAATATAAAAACGAGTTATTGGATGACCGTTTATTATCATGAAACTATAAATGAGAGATGTAACCACTCACAAATCGATGGGACAAAGAAACATGTGCTGCTGCGGGCGACAAGGGAGAGCGAGAGAGAGAGAGAGAGAGAGCGATTAAAGAGGGATGTGTGTAAAAGTTGATTGGGCGACTGGGATAGCGCAGCAGAGAGCGAAAGGCTGAAAAATCGTTGCGGGCGTGAGCAGCTGTTTTTCTCTTCAACTTCCACTCTTCAACTCAACTGTAGATAAAAGCAATGGCTCTCAAGCGAATTAACAAGGTACGTTGATAAGACAATCCTTATTTCATTCGGCTTCCATCTGGCAGCTACGCATGGGTCAACGGTGGTACACACACACAATCAACGGGTCTACTGGTGCTTGTTGGGGGGTGTCGACATTGAGCTCCATCAAGGGGTTGCTGGTCCCCAGTTGGCGGACGATTCGTTTGCTAGCCCATGTTTCCAACACTACAAGTTCATCTTTGACCATTCACTGCCTTGTCCTGTACCAGATGGAGTCGTCTTGCGTTTCAAATTCTGAATGCTCACTTGTCAATGGCGGTCATGTAGGAATTGAAAGATCTCGAGCGTGACCCCCCATCGTCCTGCTCAGCCGGTCCTATTGGTGACGACCTCTTCCACTGGCAAGCAACCATCATGGGTCCTGTAAGTAATGGTTGAGAGATAAAGAGATGGGTCTATTGACTGGTTTCCTTCCTTTCTTGTTTGTAGGAGGATAGCCCCTATCAAGGCGGTGTCTTTTTCCTTTCTATCCACTTCCCTACTGATTATCCTTTCAAGCCTCCAAAGGTGAGTAAAAAGAGATAGTGTGTTTGTGTGTGGTGGTGAGGGGAGGGGGATGGGATGTAGATGGGAGTCATATAGGGAAAAGGATGATGTTAACTATCAGTCACATACACACATAGATCAACTTCACCACCAAAATCTATCATCCCAACATCAACAGCAATGGCAGCATTTGCTTGGATATCCTCAAAGATCAATGGTCTCCTGCATTGACAATCTCCAAGGGTAAGCGGGCTCCCAAAATATACCATGGCGTATGTGTGAGAGAGAGTATCTCTTTGGTAACAGGGTTTTCTTTTTTTCTATTTCCTCTACCGATTTAAAGTTTTGCTGTCGGTTTGCTCTCTGCTCACCGATCCCAACCCCGATGATCCGCTTGTGCCCGAGCTTGCTCACATTTACAAGACTGATCGCGCACGCTACGATGCTACCGCTAGAGAATGGACGAGAAAGTATGCTAGTAAGTAGTTCAATCCCTCTCTCTCTTTCTTTCTTTCTTTTATCCTTTGGATGTTGCTAATGAATGCCTCGTTTAGTGTAAGGAGGGTCAGTGTTATCTCATTGAACAAGGCTGAATTCCATAATTACATAAAGGTAAGAAGAAAAGCAGCAGCAACATGAATCAATCATCTTACAGCATGCTGATTAATGTACACCTACCTTTCAATTAGATCTTGCATTCTCTGCACACACACACAAATTGTTACCATTTCTTCATCATGTCTGATTCTGCTTGTACAATCACAGTTTATTGCCATATTTGTATTACAGTGATCGGTCACATATCATGATGCCCTTTTCATAGAGTCCAGAAATGAGCAGCTTGTTATTCTTGTGGTCTGTTGCACCTGTGGACGCTGAGCCGTATGTGGTACCATCATCTTCAAACACGGTTTCCATCTTTGATTGCGTATGTGTGGTAGTAGTACTAGTAGTGTGCCATACGACGATACGGGAGGGGGGCATGGGTACATTTTCTTGTTCTGTAGCATGTTGACACTTTTTGACCAAAGCAAGCCCATTTGGATGACCACTAATGATTAGATCTCCTGAAACTTTATCGTAATGCAAATTGTCGACTGAAGTGCCAGGCACCTTGATTTGATCCACCGCCGCTGCTGATACTTGCAACTTGCCATCTTCTTCTTGAACAACAACAGCATACTTTTTCACCTCCATCTTGTACGTTTCGGCAACAAATACAGTAGACTGGCTCTTGTCACACTCCACGCCATTGGGAAACAATAAACCACCCTTGACCTTGTAAGCTTCTTGCGATGTTGCATTGTAAAATCCAAGACTACCAAGTGGGATACGTGCATAGTTTTCAATGACTTTGGGAATACCACGAATAAAATGGTGGTCGTTTGTAAAGAAAAAGGATCCATCGTTGCCCCATGATGAAATGCTGTTGGGTGTATGGATAAATGGATGACGAATGGTCTGCACATGGCGTAGTGCATCGGACACTATTTCAAACACTTCAACAGATGCAGGTGCATGATGCGCGAGATTGATGATATATAAGCGATCCTTGTCCAAAGTCATTCCCAATGGGTGAAAATCCGAAGATCCTTCAAAAATCTTGCGCACAGTGGGAGGATCCTATATACGGTTTGTTACTATAGGAATAGCGTTGCCATGGAGACACTCTTTATTACTTGCCGACATGTAATCAATACGCCACACGTGACCTTGCTCTTCACGTTCCTTAGGTCGATGTACATCCATCACCATGTTGTCATAGTCTCGTGCAGGATCACAGCTAGTGTAAGCAATACCAGGTGCGGCAATAATAATGTCCTCGCAGTTTCTGAAACCAAGTGGTCCTATCCAACACCCCCATTTCAACAATCGCGAACGAGACAAGGCACAATCAACGTACCCTCAATTCTTTGACATTGCTTATTGTCGGTAGGTTCTATCGTGGTGAGGTATCCCGAAAGATGTATCCATGGGTCTAAAGATATGTATACACTTAAGCGAGGTGTTGATGATGATTTGGTAGTATCAACATACAAAGATGGCTGGCTAACAATGCAGCGCCTACAACCAACAACGCAAGTGAATAGCCCATATGTAAAAGAGAAAGATAACATTAGTCAACAAGCCCAAGTCATTCCAAATAAAGGCACAATAAGGTTACGCAACCAAGTGAACTAGCACTTTTTTTTTAATTTGATTCACAGAAACAAGTAGCAGTAGTAATGGGTTGTAGTAGTAGATATCAACAGCAGAACCAGGTGTGATGAAAAAGAGTGGGTGGGCTTGAAACAATAGGATGATTATGTGAGGTGAGTCGAATTAGGTGTGAAGATTAATAGCAGCGTGTTGTAAATGTAAGAAGATGGGAGGTGGGGAGAGTGCATTAAGTTGGTATGCTGTGCAACATGACAAGTGATAAGAACATGTTTAGAAAAGGAACCAAGCGGCGGCACCAGCCAAACCAGCAACCATAGAGCCGACAACACGAACGGTACCAGCAGCTGAGCTACCAGCACCATTGCTTCCAGAAGCCTTTGCAGAGGAGGAAGAGGAAGAATGAGCAGCGGAGGATTGTGCTGAAGATGTAGCAGCAGCAGCACGAGTGGGTGCTGCCATTGAGCTACCACCATGACCGGAACCAGAAGCAGCAGCGCTGGATGACATACCACCGCCAGCAGCTGATGACATGCCAGCAGAGGCAGCAGCAATCATATCGTCATCTTCAGCAGCTGAGGGAGCAGCAGAAGCGGCATGGTAACCACCCTTCTTTTTGCCACTCCATTCATCATCATCATCATCCTTGTCCCAAGAGGAGCCGCCCTTCTTGCTATCCCATTCGTCATCTTCATCATCATCCCAGCCGCCCTTCTTGCCGCCCTTCTTCTTGTTGTCCCATTCATCATCATCTTCGTCATCCCAATCGCCCTTCTTGCCGCCCTTCTTGCCACCTTTCTTCTTGCCACTCCAGCCTTCATCATCATCTTTGCGATAGCCACCTTTCTTGCCACCCTTCTTGTTCTTCCAGCGTCCTTTACCACCCCAGCTTTCTTCCTTGTCATCATCCCAAGAGGAGCCCTTCTTGTTGCCCCATTCGTTTTCTTCGTCATCCCATTCGCCTTTGCCACCCCAGCTTTCTTCACCATCATCGCCCCAGCCTTCCTTCTTGCCCTAAAATAAGGTACACACACACGTGAGTAAAATGTTACACACGCTGTTACAGCTGCATAATAAAAACTTACAGGGAAGATAGGCTCAACACGTGTGGCATAGGTGGTGGTGTAAACAATCACAGGAGGAAGAGTCTCCACTTCAATGTTGGGATCAGTGAGAGCAGGTCGTTCAACCCATTCATCTTCATTTTCAAAGTCGGGGACCCATTCTTTTTTGCCCTCACCCCAACCATCAGGCTCTGTAATAATAATGATGATGATGATGCAAGGTTATTAAGGTTTGATACATACACAACAACATGGGATGATGATGATACATACTGGCAGAAACAACTGCAGCGGAAGCAGCAGCAATGGCGAGATAGGTAGTAGTCTTCATGATATGTATGTATGTAGTTGTAGTAGTTGTAGTAGAGACACGCGCGCAGAAAGAGTGGAAATATCAAAAACGAGTGTAAAGAGAGTATTTAGTGATAAAGGAACGTAAGAGTGAAGGAAAAAATCACGTTGAAAGACGATGAGATGGGTGGATGGCAACCTGCTTTTTTATCCTGTTGGCATGCAAAATATTCCCGATGGACAGGATCGAAAGCATTCCTTTTACTGCTGGTGGTGGTAACAAACGCATAAGTTCCCGATAATAATCCAGGCCGTAGATCTCTTGGAAACGCGTCTCCCCTTTGAACAACGCTACATTGATGACTAGATGTGTGTGTGTGTATTTGCTTGGTGCATGAATTATATCCGCATCATGTAGCATTTATTGGTGATGTGTGTGTGTGTGTGTCTCAATGAAAGGATGATTTATGCTACACTATACATCACACCTCCGCAGGGCCGCAGCCCACTTCTTTGTATCATCTTTGTTCCATGGGTTTACCACCACCGAAAATGGGTTCCAACGACCTTCTTGCCGAAGCACAACAGCTCATCAAGAAAAAGGACGACATTGAGGCACAATTACGTGAACTTGAAGAGAGTCTCCGCATTCAAGGCGTGGGTATGGATCAACCTCTTGTTGATGCGGGTGGGTTTCCACGATCGGATATCGACGTTGTTGCTGCACGTACCTCTCGTAATCTCATTCATCGACTACGAAACGACCACAAGGATATCATGAAGGAGATTGAACAAGCCTTGCATGCAATACATCAAGCAAGTCGAGAAGAAAAGGAAAAGGCAGCAGGCACCACCACCACCACCACCACCACCACCACCACATCATCATCATCATCAAGTCAACAAGCGTCATCTACTACAACTCCATCACTTGTACCTTTTGCACGTGTCAATGCCGTTGCACCTGATTCTCCAGCCTATGAAGCAGGGTTACGTCGTGAAGACAAGCTTATCAAATTTGGATCTATCCATGCAGCCAACCATGATCGATTACAAGCATTGAACCAATTGGTGGGCCGTAGTGAAGGCATTCCTATCCCTGTCATTATTTCACGAGGTCAAGACAACCAACAACAATCATTGACGTTAACACCACGACAAGGATGGGGTGGACGAGGAACATTAGGATGTCATATTGTACCATTATAATAGTAGTAGTAGCATGTAGCATGTAGCAATAGTTGTTATCATTCACAGCCAATCATTCTTTGCAACATAAAGCGCGCACGCTCACACATTCAAATTCATCTCCCCTCTTTACACACACACACAGCTTTATTATATACAACCCAACCATGACCAAGCACCTGTTCGCCATTGGTCTCATTACATTGTTATCAGCAGCTCATGCTTTTGCAGCAGGCGATGAAGACGTGTTCGAGTTGCAACCCGAGATTCACCACGCGTTTAGACCTGCAGAGTCAATGCCGCCTACATGGTTCTCTCAGCTATTTTCTCTCATTGCCCTTTCCCCATGGATTGTCTTGATGGTGGGCGTAAGTGATAGCTCAACGTATGTGTGTGTATGTGTATAGTAAGCTGAATTTGCTCTTTGCTCTCTTTGTAGTGGCTCGGCGTGGGTGTTACTCCTGTCAAGGTCCTCGGTCAACTGACATCAGGATCCAGCAGCATGCGTCCCGTATCCATCATTGCATTTCTAGCCTCCCTTGCCTCTGTCGAATACCTCTTTTATCTTTATTGGACACGTCTCAACATTTTCGAAACCCTTAGCTACCTTGTCTTCCTACTTGCCATCACCTTTGTCACTGGTCAACGCGCCCTTTCCCAAATCCAGGCACATCGAAAATCCTCTTAATTATCTTTGATGGATGGGGGTGGTTTATTACACACTTTTGGTATAAAAAAAAAGAGAGAAACGATTGCATAAATGGAATGTGCGAACAAAATGATGATATGAATGTGTGTGTGAGAGTGAGGGGGAATATAATGCACAATGCAAGCAAAATACAAAGATGGGATGTAGTGAGAGTGAAAGAAATCTACCGGTCGTTTCGAACATTGACAGGTCGATCGCTATACAAGGTGGCTGTAAATTCACCAGCAATATTCTTTTCATGTGTGGCGAGTACGATAATATAGCCTGTTTGATTCTGGCTTAGAACCACTTCACTGGTAGCCACACCCTAGAAGAAAAGTATACATGAGCAACAATCATGGTTTCCCCCCACCCTTTCCTTCTTAGCAATGCATTTAAATCTTACCTGTACAACATTGGTATATGGGCCAGAGGTTGCCACTTCTCGTCCAAATAAATCGGTTGGGTGTTTCTCGAAGATGGTAACATTGATGGATGGCACAGGCTCAATCTTGTTGGCTTGCAAACGCACCTTGACCGTTGTCAATTCTCGAATCTCCAAGTGATAGCGTGGGTTGTTGCCATAGTGACCGTAGCTAGGACACCCCATGGCACTGTATCCGCAAATCCATTCACCATGTAGCACCTTACGGAACATTCCCTATGTATTCTATCATTAGATTGAAAGCATTGGGTCGTGTCTATAAATAAAGCTTACAGCGCCTTCAGCCGGTATAGCCTCCGTATGGATCTTGGTACTGGATGCCACCGTCAAAATAAATTGTCCAATAAGATCAGGCTCAAAGGTGGACGCTACCACCGTATAACTACCGGCTACAACAATAACATCAACATCAATATCCATATACCCCCTCATCCTATCCCACACACCACTTACGTGCAATTTGAGCAAGCTCACAATAACAAAATCCATGCCGATAAGGTCCTGATTCTGCAAGCACATCGCGTACCGATACACTGGATACTCGCTTGCCACCTTCCACAAGCATCAAATGCACAGCAAATGATTTAGGTGCTTCAAGCATCAATAACAATCCTGCATCCGCTGCGTACTCTTCAGGAACTGGAATGTCGATTTTCCATTGGGGGTTGTTAAGATACGTCGGCTTGGATGCATTGCCACCTGCTGTTTGTTCAGTCCATTGGCCAACAATCTATTTTTTTTCCATTGGGTGAGCCATTCTATCACTTTTCCATATCTCCCCATCTTTTTTCTTTACCTTTTCTTCAATGGAATAGCGCATAGGGACTTCGGCCAAATTGATGGGAGCGAGTGACCAAGCTCGAAGAGTGAAATACAATGATTGAGCCTTTTCATGCTGTGATGCCACAATGGTATATTCGCTAGTGCCAGGAGGAGCATTGAATCGGACCTAACAACCACCATCCATGTTTAGTACACATATACGTCCATGCAACCTGCAAGAAAACACGTACCAAGATATGGGGGCTGTTGACATAGGTACCCTGTAGAGGTATGAGTTAATCTCTTTTGCATTCAAGCTCCCCCCCTTACTTTTGCATACCTCTTTGAAGGGATCTCCTGGATAATAAACACGTTGACCACCGGTGTTATCATAAATGTGTAGCGTGATGTAATCAGTGTTTTCCTCTGTCACCATCACGTGCTTGGACAAAAGTAGCCATACTGCTGCTGGCTTTCTATCAGGGACGGTGATTTGCAAACTGAATTGAGGATTGTAGCCTATGGTTTCATGTTAATAAAGAATGCAAAAATAGACAAGCTCACTTACCCAGATTGTAAACATCCTTCTTGGGACCAATATGGCCATGCCATAACCTAAAATAAAATAAGCAACCTTCTTCATAGGGGGATGTGTGTGCATGATGAATTCACTTACGAATGCAATACATAGCGGTGTGTGAATGGCTCTGGATTCCAATTCAAGTGGATGGATGTAAAATGCGTACACACGGATTCAAAGTCGATCCAAAAGATGCCATCATCATTTTGCTCTGCGATGTAGGGATCATAGTTGAGCGCGTTTTTCAAATCATGGGTCCAAGCGGCCGTATCCAGATGACTAAAGGGGCCTCGCCATCGTTTGTGGCTCCATGGGTTCTTGACTTGCATAAATCGCTTGCCCTGAACTGTTTTGATATCAATGACGGCATAGGCATGGGTGGGTACCAATCCAAGATGATCCGCTTCGTCTTCAGACATTTCACCCGTCGCAATCGTAACGAGAACATCGCCTATACATACCATTAGACATTCTTTTCAATTACATTCTCGCGGTCACACTTGCCATATTTTGATCCTTCAAGAATCCGATCCCATACTTTGTCTGATACGAAATGTTTGCTATGGCCCACTTTAGTGTCATGAACAACCTTATTTGCAAGATGACCTACTTACTCATGGATGAAAATATGCTCCGGAATCCAGCCAGTGAGTGAGCTAATGAATTCATGTTAGAATAAAAAGTAGCCTCTTGGTCATAACCTTGTTTTGAGATACTTGCTACAAGTCAATCCCTGAGTTCCTATAAACAAATATGAGCATAATTATAATATAAACCATGTCGCGTCCAATATACGTACGATCCAGGGAAATCATATCCGCCCATGAGTTTCATATACTAAGAACTCGCTCAATCACATGCACAAAAGTCGTTTTGAGTAGAAGATGCTTACTGCTTTTTCAATGATGCTGGCCCATAATTCCTCCTTGTGGGTAGAAAACGTGCACATCAATGTTCCATCACGTGACACCGGTAGTAAATCATCCACCACTGTAGAAAATTGTAAACAAGGGATCGTCATGCATACTTTTAAAAAATCTGCATACCAATCTAAAAAAGTGCCCCCAATCAGCAACAATCAACAACCCTTGTTTCTGCAATCCACCTTACCTTTCGATGAATTCCATTATGGAATAACTTGATGACATATTTTCCGTTAGGATTGTAGCAGGGCTGACCATTGATGTCTTGTGGATAGATGCAGGAGGTAATCAACTAAGGAATGGGCCAGCGGTCAATCGCACACATACACACATCCAATGAGTATGATTTACCTGTTGTTTGTATTTGCGTTCATAAGCTGCAGCGACACACAATGATGCGACAAAGGAACAATCGGTGACAACATCTTGAACAATGCTTGTGCTTGAGATCAATCGGATCAATTGTGGGTTCTTCATGAATTCAGTGGGTCGTTTCCATCCTCCAAATTTTGCCATTTGCTTTTCAGAGAGTCGAAGCGTGCCATCCGGATCACTAATATCAGGGTATCTGTAAATAACTTTTTTTCCCTTGTGTAATCTACTACGCCTCTCTAGCACATACATGAAACGATTGGGGTATGCAAACTTTTCTTTTAGATCGGTATCATCAATCCATGGAAGGAAAATGTTGTTATTGACATTGGAGCTGTATTTGAGGACTTCGAGTTCTGCCGATGATAAACGCTGTGCAAGTAGATCACCACCCGTTGTACTATTGCTGCTCTGTGGGCTGTCACATGTTCCCGTTTTGCCGTTAGGGTATGAGGAAGACTCGATGGATACGGCGGATCGATTGGATCGAGTGGATGATGTCGAAGAGGCACGATGTCTTCCAAGCACAGGCCTCGTATGCGCTTTCTCATTTCGAACACCTGCATGCAACCACGTTTAATTGGATATAGCTCTACCATCATCATCATCATCATCCCATGTGCCGCCTCACATACTTAGCAATTGTGTCTTTTGATGCATCGTCATTGCCTTGAGCTCCTCTGCCTTATCCACAGCATTCAGACACATGTTTTTTGCAAAGGCTCGACGCTGAGGATCATGACCAAGATCTATGATAATGATGATGTTGTTATCAGCTATTCCAAATCAACCTGTTTTATGTATATACCTTCGTATGCCTTTTTGTACCAGTCAGCTGAATCCATGTAGTACTCCAACGCCTCCTCGACATGTCCCTTTTTATCATTCACTTCTCCTTGGATCATGGAAAACTAGATCAACATGGATGTAAGTTATCTTGCTGCTATTCCCCTTTGTCAATGTATACCTTGCCCTTTTGAAGATGCCAACGAATTAAACGGGCCTCATCATCATCCTCGTCATCCTCATCTCCTTCCACTTGGTGATCATCCATATCATCGGGAACGTTGTACAAGCGATGCATTTCCGCGTCAGGATGGGCTGCTGCTGGGACACCATTGGCGATACCCGTATTGTACCGACTCAATTGCTCACTTCGATGCACGTATTCATTCATCTTTTGTTCAAGCTGTTGTCGTTCAATCCGGACATCTTGATCGCATACTGTCAAGTGGACTCTATTAGACTTTTATCTTTTCCCATCATCCTCGTGATACTTACATTCCATCAAGTCTTTAAACATCTAATATTGCGCGTCGTCATGGATAAAAGTGTGTGAGTGACAAACTCTTTTGACGTTTCAAGGGGAAGGGGGGGTGGAAAGAAAGAAAGAAAGAACAACCAACCTCAATGACCTTTTTGTATTGCTGTGATGCCTGAACGAATTGGCCGAGACGATCGAGTTTGATGGCGAGACATGCTGCTCGATAGGTTTCTGTATACAAGTCGTGGTGATGGGTTGCAACTGAAGACTGGAGACGAGATGCTTGCACAGATCGTCTTGAATGGTTCATGAAGACATGCAACGGGGTTGTGTCAAGTGAAAGGGGTTGTGGTAGTTGTGGTGGGGTATATAATATGATAAATAGGACAAGATAAGGAAGAGCAAAGGAAAAGAAAAAGAAACAGCAAGAAGGGAAAAAGATGTCTTTCACACACACGCACACACACTCGGCACTCTCAAACAAAGCACACACACCCAATATGCAGGAAAAAAAAAGATGATTGCTGATGAGTTGTATTGCATTTTTATACTCAGCAAAGGGGATGCGCGAGAGAAATAGGATGCGGATGGGAACATTTGCGAGATAGGGTGTGTAGTAGTAGGTTTTAAGGGTGAATCGGGAAACAACAATCTAGCACTTGGATACATTAACTACTCATGGTTTATACATAATGGAACGTTTAATGATCCTCTTCAGCAGCACAGTGCTCAGCATAAGCCTTCTCATCCATAAGGCTCTCAATTTGCTCAGGGTTAGAAAGCTTGATCTTGGCCAACCAACCTAAATAAACATGATCATGTCAATAATCCTTTCCCTTTAACTTCCATTCTTCATCCTCCTCTATCATACCTTCTTCTTCAGGGCTGGTGTTGATCAAAGAAGGCTCGCTCTCCAAAGCCTCGTTGACGTTGACAACTTCACCTTCGACAGGGGAGTAAATGTCACTGGCAGCCTTGACGGACTCGACAGCACCAATTTGTTCTATAGAAAGAAAGAACGATGAGTCTTTTACATGTCCCTATGCTTTACACTTTTTTCGGATCACTTACCCTTGGTGCCAACGGTCTTGCCAACAACAGGGGACTCAACGAACACAACATCACCAAGAGCCTATTATGATCAGGAATGCATGAGCTATCGTTTTTACCCCGCATTTACGCTTGCGTGTCGTCGTCGTCGTTGTCGTCGTTTACCTTTTGGGCATAATCAGTGATACCGATGGTACCAACACCATCCTCAACAGAGATCCATTCGTGGTCGTCGGTGTAGCGCTTGGCTATGAAATATCGTTTAGAAACCATGCAGCTATATAAAAACGTACTCTTTAAAACACTTACTGGCATAAGTGCGGAAAGCAGCCAAGTTAGCGGATTGGCGCAAGACAGGAGCGTAAGGACGCATAACACGTGCGGACAAGAGTCTCAAGGCCATTGTGTGAATGAGTAGTTTAATGGAGAAGAAGAAAAAAAGTGGAAACGTGGGGGAGACGAGGTGCCCGGCACACGGCCTTTTTGTATAAGGCTGTTTTGATTTTTTTTGTCACCGAGTCAGGTTGACTTTGGAAGCCGCTATCAAGTAGTTCCCATAAGAGGTGTACTTTACTTGGACTGCTATTCCACCGAGCCATCTATTCACTGTACCCCTTGAAAAAATTATACCACACACCCACTCACTCACGCACTCACTCATACATACATTCATAGTAACAAGCATCTCTTCTTATTACAATAGGCACTGTATAAAGAATGACGTGATACGGGTTGCATCCCATGTTTGTTTGTATATAGAATGGCGTAGGATCTGAGTGATTCATTGTAGAGATGCAAGTGCCTGAGCTGATTCTTACGGAACAAAGCGTCCATTAAAGGCAAGCCGGATCTCCCTCTCCGCCATCACCTATCCCTGTTCGAGTCATATGATTGGATAGATCGTGCTCCAATGGTGAGATCTCTCCACTCTTTTTCTTCGAACATACCATATCCATCCCAATGTGTATATTAGTCGAGAAATCGTGTGAGTTAAGGCTCGTGCAAGGTATTCCTTTATCGCTTTATGGGGCATTACCACAAGAACGAGGATGCTCTTTTTCTCTTGCATGCCTTTTGGATTTACTCTAACCTATTCATGCATCATCGTCATCATCATCATCATCAAGCGGGCTTGGGGTTAAAAAAGTGGGCCCATTAGCTAGTGGTCTTCTTATTATGCAACGCATTCCTTCCCGGATCAAAGCGTTCCTTCACCATCACAATACATACACACGCGCGGATCAGTAATCGTATCTTTGCAATAGATTGACGACTCCCGTTGTAGCTAAAAACCGCTTTTGCTGCGACGACAACAACTCGACATAATAGCACTGGCCTTTATTGTACCTTATAGATAAGAAAATCAAGGATGAAGATCGAGCTTGACAAAAGCATTTGACCATGCATAAGAAGAAACAATGAATAGCCAATGGCTCTACGTACAAGTTTTACCAATGAGCACAAGATGATCGAATTATCGGAGTGTACTACAATCCCCAACACGTGCATGAAAGGTTCTCACAAGGCCAAGGCTGCATTCAAGGATATGGCTACAAGACTCCATAACGTATAATCGCTTTATTAATAAACGTGAGGAAAGCACAAGGCAATGGGTTTGTATATATGTAAAAGAGCTGAGCAATTGGATAGGATTGTAGCATTGGTGGTGGGGTCCTTGATCAAGTAATTGGTAAAGAGGATCAACTCATGGGCAATATGATATGAAAGGGAACAATGGTATCATAGCAACGCATGCTCATCTCACGTGTGTATGTGTATGTATACCAGGAAGACGGGACATTCAAAAAAGTCGGACAAATTTGATGGGAGGGAGTGTGGAGTAGCTTGCTTTCAAATGCCCGCATCATCATATCGTGGGTATCTACGTCCATGTCCAAATACAACTGGGATCAGATCCGTACTCAAGTAAAAGCATTCCGAGCAAGGGCGCATGCCTCCTACCCACTACATGCACTTGCCACTGTCAAGGACTTTCATATTGATGGCAACCAACGCAAGATTTACTTTCTCTCCAACAATCAAGCCATCGATGGCACGCTCACCCGCCACCTCACGCTTTATCAAGTCGACTACCACGACATTGCACCATCTCTGGACGAGCATGAACCCTTAGGCAAGTAGAGAATGCCACGTGAATGGATGATAAACACTGACAGCAGGAACTTTTATTGCTTATCGTCAACAGCATCTCAAGAACATCCCTATATCCAGGCACTCTCCAAACGCCCTATTCTAGAATGGTCACCCGTGTTTTCTCAATACCTGGTTCCAAGCGAGTCCAATGTCCCTGTGGATGCCGTATTCCCTTCTCCTAGTGATGCATCATCAGGGCTGTATCCCATTGAAAGCATCGCACATTATCAAGTGATGGATGATCAAATCTTGTTTTGTTCTGGCAACGCTGTCTATTTGGGTACATTGGGTCAGGTACTATATAGAGAGAGGTATCATGGATATGAATGATGATGTTGGCATGCTAACATCGATACGGTCTTAGATCCCTATTTTATTACAGCAACAGCAACAGCAACAACCGACAAATTCATCACCAGCAACCCTTATTCCTCCTCCTCCTACTCCTGTTATGCAGCAGGGCTCTCCGTCAGAATCACCGCCTTCTCCGAATATGAACGTAGTAGATTCATCGTCGCCAAAGCACCAAGCAACGTATACGCGTCAACAAAATGGTAGCAACAACAACAACAACAACAACAACAACAACAACAACACTACTTCCAGCACGTTGGGCAATACATTTCAATCCCCTGTTCGAAATGATGCAAAGCTCGGTGGCGTCAACAATAATCTCATTGCCTTTATCCGCAATCGTGATATTTGGGTAGCAACAACGGAAGGCTACGAGGTACAATTGACGACAAGTTCACTACAAATGGATGATCCAACATTGTCATCGGGCACTTCAGAGCATGTGATGCAGGTATTTATACATTGTGTAATGATTACATCCACCCCACCCCCTTTACTCACCATCATTGGATCAGGAAGAATTCCAAAGGTACACTGGTTATTATTGGGCACCAGCATCAGCATCATCATCAACCGATCCAATCAATCGAATCTTGTACTTGGAGACTAGTGAGAAGGATGTGGATGTCGTGGTGATTGTGAAACCAAGATATGGGGCAGCCATCCATCCAGAGCGCAATGCAGCTGAACCCGTACGATACCCAAGGGCTGGTACACCCAATGCTGTCAGCGACTTGCAAATTGTTGAATTTGGATCGGTGATACCAGGGACAACTACTAGGATTGTGCGAAAGCGATTATGGCATGGTAGCATCAAGGATGTATTTCCCTGGTGCGAGTACATTGTAAGGTTTGGTTGGCTACCTGATGGACAAAGGTAATTATTGTGAGTGTATGTTTGTGATAGAGGTTGCTTATCCTTTCTTCTTTTATTAGTGTATGGGTTCAAATTTTATCGCGTGATCAGAAACGCATGGCTGTATTGCGAGTCGCTTGTGATCAATTTATCACTGAATCAGATTATCGACAACAACAGCAACAACCACACACAACCCAATTCGAGATACTTTGGGAAGAGACATCTTCAATATGGATCAATGTAGCCGACGCCTTTTATTTTCTCAAATCTTCTACACCCGAATGCGTTGAGTTTATTTGGCATTCTGAACAATCAGGCTTTCGACATCTTTACTATATATCAAAACGATCCTCGGCTGCCGCCTCATCCATTACTCAGTTAACAAGTGGGGACTGGTGCGTCACGGATCATCCAATCTATGTTGATGAACAACGACACCTTGTTTATTTCATGGCCAGAAAAGATACACCTTTAGAATCTCATTTATACGTCACCCATTATCGTCGACAACATCATCATCATGATCATCAACAGCCCCTTATTTCTCGACTTACACGACTCGGCTTTAGTCATAGTGTTGCTATGGATACATCGGCGGGTGTTTTCATTGATTGCTTTTCCAGTTTACATCACACACAAAGTATCATTTTGCAACATCTCGAATACCATGACAACAACAACAAATTACCCACCGTGGCGGAAGATCTTACAGCGCTTGTGTTTGCAATACCCCATACAAAGGAAGATGTTGCATGTTGGATGATGGAAGATACTGAGCACACAATACGATCCTCTCCTCGCGTCCTTGCGACACCCACACCCTCTGACGGGAGTGGTCGTCGCCATTCATCGAATAGCGGCAGCTTTGAATATTGGCATGCACTTAAATCAGGCAGCTTTGGCATGTATGATGCAGAAACACAAAGCGTTCCTGCTGGTGAAATCTTCTCGTTTATCAATGCGGATGGTGTGCGGCTTTATGGTTATCTTTACAAGCCAAGGTACTATGAACCAGGCACAAGTTACCCTACCATCTTGTACATTTATGGTGGACCCAAGACGCAAATGGTGACGAATGATTTTCGACTGGCAAGGTTACAACGTTATCTCATGTCCGTGCACTTTGGATTTGCTGTGGTGGTGATTGATGGGAGAGGATCTTCAGATCGTGGGCTAGCCTTCGAATCGCATATCCACCGTCGACTTGGCAGTGTTGAGATTGATGATCAAATCCAGGGTCTTTATCATGTGCATGATGCCAAAGTGGGTGCCGAAGCTACCTTGGATGGCAACATTGTCAGCGTCATTGATTTGGATCGTGTGGGTATTACTGGATGGTCCTATGGTGGCTACCTCAGTCTGATGGGATTAGCACAACGACCCGATGTTTTCAAAATGGCCATTGCAGGTGCTCCTGTAACACAATGGGAATTGTACGACTCGGCTTATACGGAACGGTACCTTGGTCTTCCTGAGACAAATCGTGCTGGCTATAAAGCAGGTAGTGTGCTGAATTGGGTAGACCAGTTTCCCGATAGGTAAGCAATTTCTCCACCATTGCCATTGTCATCATGTATTAATAGATTTTGTAGTGAACACCGACTACTGATTGCCCATGGGCTGATTGATGAAAATGTCCATTTCGTGAATACTGAGGTGCTGGTATCTAAATTGGTCAAGCACAACAAGCCGCATTATCTTCAAGTTTATCCTACTGAAAAACATGGCCTGAGGCATGCGAGCGTAAATGAACATTTTGAGACCTTGTCGTTCTTTTGGTTTGTAAATTATTTGTAATATATACCACCCCACAAAGCTTCGTTTTGTTCTTTACAAGTTGGTGCATGAACCTGTTTCAGGGAATCTATGTATGTGTGTGTGTATGTGCTATTTATGGAGCCTACGCCGATTTAAGTTACCATTGGCTCGTCTATGAGAGTGATCTAATAATGATGATCAACACCCACACAGCGCGTGTATGTAAAAAGCATCCTGCAAATCCAATTATCATTCGCGACTATCCAACTCTGGAAGGACAGGTGACGTACCCATAAAAAAAGTCATGTTTATATGTACATACATACATAGAGCAGCGTTGTTTATCTTGTTGTGCAGGGAGGCTCCAAGCTTTATCCTAGTATAGTTCACACCCACCCACCCACCCACAGCACACCAGCAGCAACCAAGGGATGATTTCGCTTTTCGTTGCAGTAGCAAATACCTCCTGCTGTGCGGTGCTACATAGCGAGGCACACATCATCCATATGCAATAACTCCTTTGAACATGCTATAGTACCGTTCATGTATGAAAATCGTCATCCTCATTGTTACATACAAGAATACATCTCCACTTACCTGTCAAAGCATCAAGATAACATGTTACAAGATGATGATGCACGGCAATCAATAATGGTAAACCGGATTTGGTGTAAGCAAAAAGAGTAAAGCGGGGGAGAGAAAAGATGTGTCTATAATGATCTGCATACCACCCCCCTTTAGTGTAAAAATGATGATGATAATAATGAGAAAGCAAAACCTTGACGATACCCATTCAAAAGTGAACAACGACAGCATCACTCTTTAGCATTATTTTGATAGCAACGATAGTGTTATTATCTTCCCGGCATGAGAGCTTTCTCGCCCAACCACGAACCACCCCCCAACTCTTAGTTGGGAACATGGTGTTGGTGGTAGTGGTAGAAATAGGCTGCTTGGCGTGCAATGCACAGGAGAAACTATGTATATACACGGGCAAATGGCGGGTTTTTGATTTCGCCACACATACACACACACACACACCCATATCTACCTCATTTAATGTGGTGTCAAACCTCACCTTTTTTGCCCTTCTTTATCCCGTTTCCCTTTTTTTTACTTTTCGCTCTCCTTTTGCTATGAGCGCTGGAGTAATGCGCTGGATACGTAACAAAAAGATCACAAAAAAGAACACAATACAGGTGCCTGCCGACACTTTACAAGAGGGTAAAAGCTATCTTCTCAGGGTAACGTCTGGTGCACACATTGCTATCTTTGAAGGTCGATTTTGATCATCCATTTATGCAACGCAGACGTCCATGTTTATCTATTATTGTTCTTTTTTTTATAGGCATCCACGAAGACTTGTATTCATTCTTGCTCTTGCGTAAGATACTATTATCATTGCTTTGGATATGATTCGCTCATAAGGTGAGATTTCAGGTTACACAGGTGGATCGATGCGATGGGTGAATACCAGGTACATTGCATACATTCATATACGTAAAGGTGTGTGCGTGCTAAGAACTTCTTTTTTCTAGTTACTTGGTCGGTGACTTTGATGCATTCGTGGCATTCGACGAATTATCCAATCCATTGATTGAATTATGGTACCAACTTGGCGTTAGTGTTGGGCAACGTTTACCGGTGCAATGGTTTATCATGTTTGAGGAAGCGAATCGAAAACAACGTGAAGCCATCTCGGATGATACGACAAGCGACATGATTGAAAATGCTATACAACCAACAAAGCAAGATAACAACAACAATACGATCAAATCGACTGAACGTCCTCGTCGTATTGGCAAAGCCGATTCAAAGCGTACAAGAAAGAAAAAACTCCATCCCTCTCGTCATAGTGCAGCAGCAGCAGCAGCAGGATTGACGGAACGAAAGAATTCATCATCCTCCTCTTGTTAAACCATCGTCCTTGTTTGCGAATTTGATATACTTTTTCTTTTCCTAATACCTACATAACTAAGCATGAAATATACATATACTCTATGCAACCAACCAACCCCCTCTCTTTTGTGTGTGTGTGTCATCAATCACATGATTATCATTTGGACCTCTTTTTATTAATGATCGGTCATTCCATGTCATCTTTATTATTAAAATAATTGAATGTTGATAAGATAAAGTAATCCACAAAAGGAATAGGAGATAACCAAAAAGGAAACGAAGACCAAAGAGATGACGGAAGAATAGTAAGAGAATGTTGTTAGTATCAGCAACGAAAAAACCACCATACCCAAATACAAATACTTACCCCCACAAGCAAAGCAAGGAGGGAACGCTGGGATGGACCCAGCTGCCGATGTCCTCTACCGGTCAAGGTAGGGAGGCGGGAAATGGCTGTGCCGTTGTTTTATCCCTACTATTGAAAGATGTCAATATAAATCATACATCAGATCCAACTTGAAGACTTACCTTGCTGAGGATGATGGGGAGGGGGGGAGGAAAGTGCGGAGGCGAGTGACAAAGCTAATGGCGTTGGACTTGGTAGCAACAGGTGACAGCAAGACGTTTGGGAGGGTGGCCAACTACAATGACATGGTTGCAATGAGTACATGGAAGAAGCATAACTTGAATGAGCCAGCAATACGAACCCCCGAGATGATGTGTGTATGTGTGTGTGTGTGTGTGGCCAAGAGATAGTTGGAAGATAAAGGAGCGTGAGATAGAGAGCGTGTTCAATATTATATATCGTTTCTCAATGAGCACGGTCCCGCGGAAGGCGCCAGAAAAAAAAAAGTCATCCCGTCATTCATGCGTCAATCCACACAGCATCCGAGAGTGCAGAAAAATAAAACAATGAGTCATCTTTATCGCACCTATGGGATCCCCTCGCAGAAGAACAAGATAAGGATAAGAATGACATTTGTTGGGGATCAATGCATGAATTCATGAGCATCACGAGTGACAAACGGGAGAAAACATGAGTCCAAAAGTATGCCTCGACCTACATGGTCGCGTGTACAAACAAAAAAAAAGTGTCATTGTTGATACTTCATTGGTGTACGAGGAAGAGATAAGCAATGGGTAATACATGAATCCAAAAGTATCAGCAGTGACAAGGTGGGGTGGGTCTCCGATGACCACATCTTGGAGGAAGAAAACCGTTGTTGATGATCCACCATTACTTTGTGAAAAGAAGACAAGCGAGGATGCGTCATTGTTGATCCATTGACGGTTGGCATCAAGGCGTTACAGGAATGTGGAAAGGTCACTGCATGAATCAAAGGATGCCAAGAAAAAAAAATACATTGTGTCAAAATCTAGGGGTCAATCTCCCCCTCCCCACAAACACAGAATCCCAACAAGAAACACTATTGTTGATGTATGAATCCATTGGTTCACGGAGCTACGAGATAAGGGTGGCGTGTCATTGTTGATGCATGAATCCATAGCTCAATGAGTATACGAAAGTGGAATGTGGCGAGGTCATTGGATGTAGTAAAAGTACCCAGAGTAGCGGAAAAAGTTGTATGCGTCATTGTCTGATTCTCGGCCCACATAGCCAAATGTAAGGAAAAAACTATACCTGATGCATGAATGTATTGGCTCATGGAGTAGGAGATAAGGGTGGCGTGTCATTATTAAGTCATGGACTCCAGGCTCATGCATGAGAAAGGGAGAATGTGAGGGGGGTGGTCAACACAAACAAAAATTATCCTGAGTAGGAAAAGAAATGTCTAAATCTACATCTAGACTCACACGGCCCCACATAGAAAAAAAAGCTATTGTTTGTACCTGGAGTATGTATGAGATAAGGGCGCGTCATCTTTGATGCATGAATCCGTAGCTCATTGGGTAAGGGAAATGGAATGTGGATACCCGACAACAACAAGAATAAAGACATCATGTCATTGTCTCATTCTCGGCCTGCACAGCACGCTGTAGAAAAAAAAACTATGGTTGATGCATGAATGCACTGTCCAAGGAGCATGAGATAAGGGTGGCGTGTCATTGTTGAATCATGGACTCCAGGCTCACGCATGAGAAAAAGGAGCGTGTGTGTGGGGGGGGGATCAACACGTAAACCAAATCTATCACGAGTAGCGAGGGAAAACAATAGAAAATGCCTAGACATCTAGGCCCGTATGGCCCTCCAGCAATAAAAGTTATTGTTTATGCATGAGTACACCAACACATGTTATGAGATAAGGTGGCGTGTCATTGTCCATGCATGGATCCCAGGCTCATGTAGCACGAGAAAAAAGAGAGTGTGGGGACAGCACAAGAGTAACGTGGCGGGATAAGAGAAATAACAAACGCGCCCACATAGCCCTTTGTATGTAGCAAAAAAAAACTTGCATCACAATGATGCATCAAATTACGTTTGTTAGCTTCCCTCCTTCCCCTATCGATTAGAAATCGCTATCAATTGAAGAGGATAGCAGCAACAAGCGATGATGGTTGACTCTCAGTGATATTTCAGTAACCGCATTACATGGATCAATGTACTGGAACTGCATGAGCGTGTCAAAAAAAAGGGATCCCGGAAAAGCAGCAGCATCAACATCAGCAGGTGGAAGTCTCAAATGCGGGCGTCTTCTTTTTCATGCTCTCAAAGAAAGGACTCTTTTTAATCCCGTCACAATGACGCATCAGATAGATTCAACTGTTTGCTCCCCCACATTCATCCCTATCGATTCCCAAAGGAAGGATACTTTTTTCTCCCGTCACAATGACGCATCAGATTTACAATCATTGATCACTTACCCTTTCCCTATCGATAATAAATCGCTCTCATTTGAAGAACATAGCAGCAATCAATAGCGATGGATGGATGGTTGTGAATGACATTTCGGTGATCCCATTATACATGATTCAGTGTGTTGGAAGTACAAGGGTGCGTCAAAGGGAGGCCATGTAGCAAGCAAATGAGATGTTACATTGCATGCATGTTCGCGCATAAAGAATCTCTCCTCTCAACGCATTCTTACAAGTATACAAATCTATATTATCAAAATGATTGTGCTCTGTAATGATGTTACTCTTTCAAGTATACAAAAAAAGAAACCCAGATAAGACATCGCCATCGCAGCAGACATCTTCCAGAATACTTCCAAGCGAATCCTTGCAAGCGAATAAAAGCAACATATAAGTCACTATGTAAAAGTAAAGTAAATCTCATTTGGGGATGAGCGGGTCATTTGCAGCACACATAGTGGTAAGCCTTTCCACACAAAATCGACGTTTACGAGCGAAGCGAGCAGTTGGCGGCCTAGTAAAAGTATGTGTGATGATATCCTGATCCCAATGGGGCATTTCATTTCTGTATATGTATGTGAATGTATAAGCAAATCAGCGTGAGTAACAGCCCGGGCCGGACCAGGCGCCACTAACAAGTGTATAAAATTTATTCTAGCGCGTAGCCCCACCTCTCCTTTCGTTTCGTCGACAATGTCAGAACCTACAAAGGACCCCGTTGAAGAAATCACTCAAAAGACTGAAGAAGTTATCCTTGAGTAAGTATAAAACAATACGCCATTGTTGTCCAACCCCATTCGCTAATGCCGTAATGTCTTGTAGCGAGGAAGGCAAACCTCTTTCCAAAAAGGCCTTGAAGAAGCTTCAAAAGGAAAAGGAAAAGGCCGAACGCAAGGCTGCTACTGCCGCTAAGCTTGCTGAGGAGAAGGCTGCTCGTGATGCTGCTAATGTGGTATGTCTCTTGTATTTCAATGAATCCATCATGCCCTTGTACTTAAAAAAAGAAACACGTTATAGGACTTTTCGCAAGACCGTTATGGCAAGCTTCCTATGAACCAATCCCAATCTCGTACTGGTAAGTGCTACATCATGAAAAGAGAGAGGAAAGGTGGGGAATGATATTCAATTGTGTGAGTTCTTTTTTAGATACCAAATATGAGGACATTACTCACATCAATGGGGGTCGTGCCGGTGAATCGGTTGTGATCCGTGCTCGTGTGCACACTTCGCGTGCTACTGGCAACAAGATGTGCTTTTTCGTTTTCCGCCAAGGTGTGTCTACTATCCAAGGTATCATCACTGCCGATGAAAAGACCATTAGCAAGCCTATGGTGAAATTCTGCGTTGGCATTCCTTCCGAATCCATTGTTGTTGTCCATGCTACCATTTCCAAGCCTGTGGATGAAGTCAAGAGCTGCACTATCTCGGATGCTGAACTTGCTATTGACAAGATTTACGTTGTCTCCGAAGTCAAGGAACGCATTGTCTTTTCTCTTGAAGATGCCTCGCGTCGTGAAACGGACTTTGAGCAAGAAGACAGCCAATTTGTTCGTGTCAACCTTGATACGCGTCTCAACAATCGTGTCCTCGACTTGCGTACGACGACCAACAATGCCATCTTCCGCCTCCAATCAGCCGTTTGCTTGTTGTTCCGTGAATTCTTGATTGAAAAGAAGTTTACCGAGATCCACACCCCCAAATTGATTGCTACTGCCTCTGAAGGTGGCTCCAACGTGTTCCGCGTCTCTTACTTTAAGCAAAGTGCTTACCTCGCTCAAAGCCCTCAGCTGTACAAGCAAATGTGTATTGCTGCCGATTTTGGTCGTGTCTTTGAAATTGCACCTGTCTTCCGTGCCGAGGATTCCAACACCCATCGTCACATGACCGAATTCGTGGGTCTCGATATGGAAATGGCTTTCAATGAGCACTATCACGAAGTCGTTGATGTCCTTGATGAAATGTTTGTTTACATCTTCACCAACCTCAAGAAGCGTTACAGCGTCGAGATTGAAGCTGTCAAGAGACAATATCCTTTCGAAGATTTCGAATTCTTGCCAAAGACCCTTCGTCTCAAGTACTCTGAAGGTATCCAAATGTTGCGTGATGCCGGTGTTGAACTTGGTGACTATGATGATTTGAGGTATGTGTGAGATGGGGGATGATTGCCCACATCCATCGATAGATACACTGACACGTAGCTTGTTACACACACATGATAATAGCACCACCAACGAAAAGTTGCTTGGCAAGCTTGTCAAGGAAAAGTACCACACCGACTTTTACATTTTGGACAAGTTCCCTCTCGCTGTTCGTCCTTTCTACACCATGCCCGATGCAGAGAACCCTCAATACTCCAACTCTTATGACTTTTTCATGCGTGGTGAAGAAATCATGTCTGGTGCTCAACGTATCCATGATCCCGATTTCTTGGTTGAACGTGCAAAGGAACATGGTGTCGATATCTCTACTATCCAACCTTATATTGATGCATTCAAGATTGGTGCTCCTCCTCACGCTGGTGGTGGTGTTGGTTTGGAACGTGTTGTCATGCTTTACCTTGCCCTTGGCAACATTCGTCGTACCAGTCTCTTCCCTCGTGACCCCAAGCGTCTTGAGCCTTAAGATCCTCCTTGCAATAGACAATAATAAACCAACACATCAAATGTTTTTTGTATATATAATTTATTGCTATGGATGGGGTACGTGCTTAGGTTTAACATGTGAATCCTGCAAGATGCGGACGTGTGTCAAAAGGGAATTGGAATGCCGTACACACATACACAGCCCTCCTCCTTTTGTTCCTATCTTTTCCTCTCTCTCTCTCTCTCTCTTTATCTTTAACCCCCTTCAAATCGCATCATCATGATCGATAGTGATTTATCCTCTTTACACAGTCTCACACAATCCCATCATATGAACCGACGTATGGGTCGTCCTCGAAGTCTGCTACCCGATCCAGACGCTCCTAATCTAGCTGTCCGATGGTAAACGATTATCCCTTCATGGTACACCATGTACAAGTCATTGATCCTCTGCACCCCATTCCATTGCTAGGTTCCATGCTGTGGATAGCCCAATTTCAGATCCCATTGTGAATCGACGAGCACGAAGCGGCACCAACTCATCACGCAGCAAAGGCACCAGTAGCCCGGCACCACCTGCTTCTCCAAAACGCACACCACCCAAAGATTGGATTCCATTCTCTAAACGTGATTCGAATGCGCTTGAAAAGGCGTATCAGGTACGCGTATAAAGGATGTGTGTTGTATACGCCAAGTTTGGGGGTTAATAATAGTTTTCATTATCAGAACAACGATGTGCGTGCAACCGTATTAGTGAACGAAGATCATTTGTTTGAAGTGGATGTAACACAAAGAACCATCAGCCCTGTGTATTGGGAAGGTCCCGTGTACGAAGTGCGACGTGCAACTTGGTTTATGCAAGGTGATGGCTCCAAATGGGTTCCTTGTGAAGAGAATTTGGCAGAACAAATCGAGCTGGGTTACTAGTAAGTAGTGATTGATTTCCCTCTCTCTCTCGTTTTCTTTGTTAACATGACATCCATTCAAGCAAGCATAAACCTTGGTTGATTACTGAAGATCCACCCATGACACCATCCTCCACAACAACAACAATCAACAACTCATCATCCTCCACCACTACCGATTCAACGCTCAAAGAGGAAGAAGATCTTCAACGATCGGACACTGCCATTGAAGAAAAGAAGCTGGAACAGAAATTGGAACAGCAACCTGTGGAAAAGCAATGGAACTTGTTGGGCCCTTATCTTGGACAATACATGGTTTACACAGGCACCAATACTGCATGGTTACTCTAGTAAGCTCAAAAGAAAACATGTTTTGACATGTGTGTGTATGTGCTCATTGTTTACATGTTTATGTAACAAATAGCAACACAGCGGGAAGCAAAATAGCCAAAAGCATTATCACACGACTCACCAACCGATCCAATTTGGGCGGCACACGCTTGTTGCGAGGATACCCGGAGGTGGAAAAGCAAAGCAAATCAAAGGCAACAACCCATTCACCCAAACAACCAGGAGCAGCAGCACAACAAGAACGTGGCATGAAACCTGACGAGAAGCTTGCAAATGATATGACCATGGCAGAACAAGAAATGGAGGATTATGACAATGAAGATAGTGAAGAGGAAGTTAGAAGTATTGATCATTTGGTCTTTGTGATTCACGGGTAAGTTATCGTTCTCGATGATCATTGCAAAGACGACGGGGTTGTTGACTTGCATATTATTAGCATTGGTCAAAAGATGTCCGAGAGGATGGGTCAAAACTTTACACATGGTAAGGCTTATCATATATACCTGGTAGAATGATGGCTCACTTTTTTTTCTAGATGTCAACATGCTGCGAAAGACACTCAAATCCGCCTATTCCACAGCCATTGCAGCCACTGACAATCCACAACGACCCAATGGCATTCAAGTCCTTCCTATTCTTTGGCGGCATGAAATCACATTTGGCATGGCAAGTGATGATGAAGAAGGCGTGGAGATGGATCTTGGAATGATCGGTGCCGATGATGGTTGTCCCACGCTTGATGAGGTGACTTTGGATGGTGTACCCAATATTCGTCTAGTCGTCTCTGATGTCCTTCTCGATGGTATGTATTATACTTTGTCCTCTTTTATGATGATAACTCATTCCCTATAATAGTACCCTTATACCTGACACAAAAGTACCGAGATCAAATGACATCCATTATCACACGAGAGATCAATCGCGTCTATCGTCTTTTCGTTCGAAGGAATCCTGATTTTATTGAAAGGAATGGCAAAGTGACCCTACTTGGTCATTCTCTCGGCGTAAGTCTCGATCTCTATTTCTGATGGTTGATTGACTAATTTGCCTTTTAGTCTCTCCTTGCATTTGATATCTTGAGCACACAACCAGAACAACCCCTCACAAGAGAAGCTCGTACGCTTTCCATGCTTGATGATTTACAAGCATCCTCCATGGCTATGGACAAGAAGTCACCAGCCTTGTTATTCCCGGTTCGAAACTTTTTTGCGGTGGGCTCCCCTCTCGGTGTGATTCTTTTGTTACGAGGATACAAGATTGCATCTCGAAAGTGTCTTGAAGAGGATATGGCGAATGGCAAAGTGAACAATTTTGGTGACATGTCCAAATCCTCGAGTACGGTGTCCTTTTGTTACCCTGCTGTTGAAAACCTATACAATATCTTTCACAAGGTAAAGTATTATCATCCCTCTCTATTTCCATACACATGAAATTGACCTCTCTGGGATGTAGTCTGATCCAGTGGCGTATCGACTTGAGCCTTTGATTGCACGTCAACATTCTGCCAAATTGAAACCGGTGCCTATCACGTATATCAAGGGCGGCTTAAAGAGCGTGATTGATGCTGGCTTTAGCGTGGGGTCCGGTATTGCCAATCGAGCGGGTGCCATGTATGAATCGTTCAAAATGGGATTAACAGCCAACTTGTTTATGCGTGGATTGGGTCTTTCAAAGCAATTGGAGGATGATATCAATCAAGCAACTGCTGCTTCTGCTGCCGCTGCCACTGCCGCTGCCACTGCTGCCAATCCAGAAAACAACAACAACGAGCTTACTACGGGTAGCAGTGAATCCCTGTCACCTGAATCGGATGAGCAAAATACATTGCGTTCTCGGTCACGGAGTGATCCTTCATTGACAGACAAGTATCGGAAAAGAGCTGCTTCATCGGCAAGTGAGACTTCAGGTGCAGAGAAATTGAGGATGTTAAATCAAACGGGTCGTGTCGATTTTTGTTTGCAAGAAGGCATCTTGGAGAATCCTTATCTAAGCGCATTTAGTGCCCATATGCAATATTGGCAGGTAAGTGAAAAATGGCATCTATAGGTGATTGCTTCATTTATTGACTGTTTCCTACACCTTTATAGGATTTGGATGTAGCTGCGTTCTTGGTGAGAGAAATTTACAGAAACTAAGTGCTATTGCATTCACGAGCCCACACGCACGCACGCAAGTCGAATCACTCCTCCTCCCTCCTCTCCAGCTATGTGTTGCCAGGATACAAAGATGGATGAAGAAACATCGCTGCTTGATTGAGATGATATATATACCTTTAGGATATTAGAATGAATCCACTGTACATTACATCATACATTTACAAATGATTTCCCAACAATGCCAAATGTTTTATACAATCTCATGTAAAATTCTATTATCTACTGCTTGTGAAATGCATTCATGACGCGATCTTGAGCAACGGTTTGGGGATCATACTCTTTGGGTAACTCGAGACCCACTCGCTTTGCTGTCATTTCGAGCTTTTTCTTTTGTTCCATAACAATGGCTGTGTATCGATCACGTAGTTCCTATGCATCATCAAAATCGTTTTAATGATCCCCTTCGAGTTGACAGAAAAAAAACCGCCCATTTGGCAAAAGTATACCTTGTGTTGTCGTGAGCTCTTGAGATAAGTCAACACATTCTCTGCATTGCGATTCAAGCTCATGATGCGTTCGGGATCGGTGACACCCTGGTTTTCACGGTAGATAGTCTTCAACTGCTTTGGGAAAACGTCATTGCTCTTGGCAAACTAAAGTGAATACTTGCATTAGTGATACGATCGCAACCCCCGCTCAATGTAGACCCTATCAACCTGTCGATTGACTTCACGCAAGAGATGTCGGTAGGTGGAAAGTGTGGATGCTTGCATGTCAAAAGGCAAAGGGGTGTGTTATCGTTGCGAAGAATTCAAAGCCAGGCAAAATCCACCGCCCCATTGGCATTCACGTGACCATGGAGACGAGTCACCTGTGGTGGTAGTCATGACAATATGGTTTTTCTTTATAGGAACGATAGAGAATGATATACAATAGATGATGCTGGTAGATGGGGAATGAATACATGAAATAAAAAAAGGGTGGGATTTACAATAGAACAACGACTACAGGCTATCAATATCAATTTGTTTGCCATTGCATAATTCTTTTTCAAGCTCTTTTAACAAATACTCGTCATCATCATCATCGTGCACAGGGCATTGCCAGGAAGAACTAGAGCTGGACGTTGTGCTTGTTTGTGTGCCTTCCATAGTATCTTGTGCCTTGTCGTTTTCAGGTTTCAAGAGTGCTTCCAATGTCCCATTCTCTGCATGTTGAAGGATATCTTCGTACTCCTAAAACACAAATGAGTGAGCCCACTCGCATAAAAGACAATGGATAGGTATACTTACGCCTCGATATTCACCACCCACGAACACTTGTGGTACATGTCCCTCACTCGACCTGTTATTGCCGTAACGTTTCATATGCTCCACGGCCATTTTGCTTGTTGCCACGTCCACCACTTGAAAAGGAATATTATTGTTCTTGAGCAGTTGTTGTATGGTATCTTGATGGCGTTTTACCTATATGTACAACATTTTAGTATACAACTCAAAGAGATGAACGTCTCTCGACGACCAAGATAAATTACCAAGGGGCTACCAGAGACGGAGGAAATGTATAATTGGATCTTTGTATTGTTGGAAGGTATCAAATCAGGTAATGCTTCATCATCATCGTCATGTGCTGAAGACTGGATTTGCTGTGAGTATGCATTGTTGGTCTTTCGAAGAATGGATAATGGTTGCGGTGGTGGCCATGAAACAGCTTCGGTTGGTAAGAAACGTGATGTCCATGGTTGTTGTTTTGGGTGATGATGTTGTGGCGATTTACCCGCTGCTGCATGTTGCATTTTGTTATTATCATCTTGCTGTTGTACTGGATGTGAATGCTCTGCTTGTTCGAATTCCTTCAACACGCGTTCCAATTGTTCTTCCATCATTTGGTCGTTGTTGTTGCCATCCTTGCTGTTGTTGAGGAGCTTCGACTCTGCTTCTTCCAAACGTGCTTTGATATCAGCTACTTCTTTGGCATGGCGTTGTTTCAATAAAAGGATGTTCTTGATCTGATCGGCTTGGAGCTTGGAAATCTCATTCTGATGAGCGTCTTGCATCTCTTTCAAGATGGCCTGGTGCTCTTGCAGGAGTTGATTCTTTTCATCAAGGATGATTTCATGTTGGCGTAAACTTTCTTGATGCTTTTGTTTTTGTTGCTGGATAATAAAAACCATCATGTGTCATTGTCAGGGGGTGTTAAGGAGGAGGCTGTTGTTATTATTATTATTACCTCGAGTTGTTCATTCAAGGCTATAATCTCGGGAGCAAGCTTATCCTGGTGTGTTTTGAGCTCCTTTTCCTTTTCAGTCAAGCGCTGCAAAGCTTGTTTGTTCTAGTATAGGCGAATGAATATCCCGTATGCATATAACAAGTACATAGGCACCCCCCATACTTACCTCCACTTTGAGTTGGTTCAATTGATCCTGGTATTGTTTAAGCATCTCTTCACGTTGTTGCAAATCATTTTCCCTTTCCTCCAATGCTAAACGATGATCATCCTTCACTAATGCATCACGTTGTTGTTTCAACTCCATTCGCAACTGCTCCAATTCTTCATCTCGTTTCATGGTTTGCCGCTCGAGTTCATGCAGCTGGTGTTCAGTTGTTGTTGTCTCATTGTCTTCTTCATCTTTCAATGATGCATGATTGTTGTTGCTAGGTTGTTTCACTTCGGGAGGAGGTGTTGCGGGTTGTTGTTGCTGTGCCAACTGATCTTTGAGTTTACGCAATTCATCTTGTTGCTGAGCAATGACATCCATGTTTTGGTTGTTCTACATAAAGTAGTAGTAGGTGTTAGTCATGCAAAGACAATGAAATACCGCATCATGTTGTGTAACCTGTAGTTTCAGCTTGTCATATTGCTCTCGCATCTTCGCCACTGGTGATAAGGATTTCTGTGTAGCAGGGGACCGAGATGCTGGTAATCGAGTCGTATGGTTAGGAGGTTTGTGGCCACCACTTCTTTTAGACGGGGCGGGTGGCGATCGTGCATGGGGAGAATGGGGCTGGCGTTGACGATTGGGCGCATTGGCTTTTGGCATTGTTGGAATGGACTTGTTCAATGCTGGTTGTTGTTGTCGAGTATTCTTTTTCTCCATGGGACGACGATTTGGCATGGTGTTGTTATTGGTAACGGTCATCCGGGAAGATGTGCGTTTGGTGGTGGTGGGTGTTGATGATGATGATGGTGGGGTTGCATGAACGGATCTTTTTACTGCAGTGGGTTGTCGAAGCCGTGTTGGCTTTGGTGATCCAACATCTACCGATGGATCAAGTTGTTTTGGATGATAAACCATAAAGAAGAGGAAAGAAAAAAGAATGCAAATGAGCTGCTGGTTTATATCATTTGAGGAATGAAGGAGGTGGGAAACGATATCAAAGCAAGATCACATTTTTGGAAACTCGATTTGCCCTTTGTTTTGGTTTCCTTTTCAACTCAATGCATCATTGTTTGTGGATCCACAATAAACCGGAATCATCATCATTCATGTCTCCAAGCACTATCAAATGATGTTTGCCAAGGTGCATTCAAGTTTGCTTGTTACTCATTTTCCCTCCCCACCCCCCACCACCCTATGTCAGTGCCTGCAAGTCGAATAAAATTACAGCTTTATAATTATTTGGGGATAATAACAAGTACATCCTCTTCACCACGGAAGATATCTAACAAGGGTTTATCCATCTGCTTGGAATTGATAGGGATCGTCATCTTGCCATTGTTACGACCAAGCACAAAGTTCTCCGGTAATCCATCCAATTCCTGGTACATGCAATGATAAGTACAATCATACCCATCTTGCCAAAGAAATGCAAACTCTTACCTGCTTGATAGATGCTAACGATGCATCAATCGATTCATTCTTTAAGAAGACGGATCCCATAATCGACTCGTCGTTGCGATTGCCAAGATAAACAAGGATCTCTTTTTCTGCTGCGGATGTATTGCTTTGTTGTTGTTGCTGCTGCTGCTGCGGTTGGGGTGGTTGTTCCATATCCTTACGAGCTTGATGTTGTCGTACAACATTCTCGATACGAGCCTCGGAAAATTCATCCGGCAGCAACCATGATTTCTCCAAGTCTGGTTCTTTCAGGTACCTCGGCACAATGGGTAATGCAGGCTCAGGTTTTGCTTGGTTGGTATCATCACCACCAGTACTAGTGACAGGCTCAAGTAGGCTGACGATCTCGGGATGTTTGTCACGTGCCAAATCAAGGGCTGTTTGATCCTTGTGGGTCTTTACATTGGGATCGGCACCGTTGGATAAGAGTAAGCGCACCACGTTGACGTGACCACGATGGGATGCCCAATGAAGCGCACACCTTTGCTACCATGGAACCGTAAACGAAACACACTTTTGTAAGCACCATTGCAAAAAAGTGGGGGAAGGGTCTCTTCAATGCCCATACCATCCGTTCATTTTGTTTTGTGAATTCAAGTTGACGCCTGAATTGGCGAAATGTTGAGCAGCCTTAATGTTCCCCAAAGCACACACTTCACGAAGGGTTTCTTCTCGTTGATCGGTGATCATAGCTGGACGAATGAGGGGGAGGGGGTTGGTGGCAAGAAAGTGCTGGAAGAAGAAGCCCAAGAGTTTGATCGGTTCTCTAAATGTCGGCTGTCAAATGGGCTACGTGAATTCCAAGGGCCATCCATCACAGGAAGCCTTAGATCTCTCTTTATCATTCATGCTGCCCTCTTTTGGGAAAATGACACTGAATCATCATCCATCTTGCCAATAATTGTAATTTCACATAGCTCAGCTTACATACAATAACGTTGAAGTAATAAAAGGTATTGGTTTTATTATATATGTGTACACAAAAGCGTGGGTCCAAGAGGCCATTTTCAGACATGCGGATGTTGGTTGGCACTTGTTGGGCTTCAAACACGTGCTTGATCAATCGTTTCTTCTTCTTCAATTTAAGTAAATGGATGCAACGACATGGTTTCAATACAAAAGAACAATACCTCTTCTCGAGAGCTTTATCAATGACGATTTGAAACCTACAAAGGATTAAGAATAAGAACAAAAAGAAGAATAGAGGCCAGGTTGGGTGCGCTTTACTCTGATTCTCCTTGCTTTTGTTTCTTTCGTGCTTGTTGCTGTGGCAACCGTAGAGCTGCCATGGAAACACGTGAATAAAGTATTTCTTCTTAAACTTCTATTGTATACTTACCATGTACAGATTGGTAATGATCGTATAGATTGCGCCTGTTGGTTTTAGTTGCTGATTCTGGTTTCGTGGTGTGGCAGAGGTGGCAACGACTTTAACATCGGGACCTTGCTATTTGGACCATGTCAAATGAACCATGTCAATTTCAGCACCCGACGTAGACCATGGCACCGTAACCAAAAGAGGCATCATGGGGAGACAGTTATATCTATCGAAAGTAACAAAGTAGCGTGTATGAGTAGTGACTCTTCAAACAACATGATTAGGCTTTACATTTTTATAAGAATCCAACGTATCACAATGAGGACGACGTCAACAACAATGAGAGCAGGATAACAAGAAGCCTTTTGAATGACCACAAGGATCAGCGCTTATTCACAGGTTGCAAGATGTGATACGCACAAACCTTGGACATTTGGCCTTGTAAGCAATCAAAGAAGAATGACAGAGGAAAGAGACGTGTGGGAGTATGATGGGCGGCGACAACATCCTTTTATTGTGCATTGGGCGTGGGTATTCTGTTTGTTGGGGATGATGCATTGATAAATTGATCCATGATCTGATAAAGTGGGTGGGGCGCATATACCAGGATTAAGTCTGAGGAGCCTAGGTGTAATGTTGTATGTGCATACATGGCCAAACTAGGACAGCTGGTAAAATCAATCAAGGAAATCAATCACTTGTACGCCTAATGCAGGTGATGTAATCTATCAAGAAAATCAGCTACTTGTACGCCTAATGCACATCCCCACTATTAAAAAGGTGCCTTACCATGATGTTGTCAACCTACTTTTAATATTGGTATGCGTGTTCGGTAAAGAGCGAGAATGATTGGATCGCCTTTGATATCAGCAACCAATCCCATGGCATTGCTCAATTGTGCTTCGAGTAAAGGATGGTGCAAATAGCAAAGCCCTTACTATCTTGACGAGCATCATTTTGAGGAAGGTCAACGCTACAATCCGTAACTCAGCGCAGCGATTCGTAACTCAGCGACAACAATCATTTAGCATGGATAACTGTAGCTGATGGGCAAGTGATACTCGAAAAAGTGTAAACAGCTACTTTCTATTTTATTCGCCTTCCCTGAATCCGATTGAGAAATGTGGGCCAAAGTATCCGTAAACTGTCTAACGCCCAAGGAAAACCTAGAAGAAGCCTCAAAGATTGTCACTGCAAAAGAATGCCGTGGTTTGGATTCATCACTCTTGGAAGCATTTTATTAGATGAGGAGCATGTATAAACGTATTCCATTATTAGGGTGATTTTGTGATGGCAGGTGAGGATACATGTTTGCATTGATAGATCAAAATGAGCTATCAGCTACTTGAATGTGTTGCGGAATCCGAAATCTGTACGTGTATTTCCAAACCCAAATGATTGCAGAGTGATTCCTTCTCTTTAAAGCGCAATGGTAAGTAATCCCTGCACTATGTTAATGGGGGTGAACAATAGTGGATATGGCGATTGGATGGATGGATGAATACATTCGACATGTGGATGAACGAATAATCAAAGGATGAACGATGGATGATAATGTTACTCGGCTCTAATCCATTTATTTCTTGTACTTGTTCTTTTAGCCTACCAGACTCCACCACAACAGAAAGAAGCGTGGACACGTTTCCGCCGGTCACGGTCGTATTGGTATGTAGACGACATTGACAACAACATCATGTAAAGGGATATCAAAACTCAATAGGGTGGATTGTTTATTGAATAGGCAAGCACAGAAAGCATCCCGGTGGTCGTGGTCTTGCTGGTGGTCAACACCATCACCGTATCAACATGGACAAGTACCATCCTGGTTACTTTGGTAAGGTTGGTATGCGTCACTTCCACTTGAAGCGCAACCAATACTGGCGCCCTGTTGTCAACCTTGACAAGATCTGGTCTTTGGCTGGTGAGGGTGTCCGTGAAAAGTACAAGAACACCGAAAAGGTCCCTGTCATTGATGCTTTGCAAAACGGTTACGCCAAGGTCTTGGCTAAGGGCAAGGTCTCCCAACCCGTTATTGTTCGCACTCGTTTCGTCTCTCGTCTTGCTGAGGAGAAGATCAAGAAGGCTGGTGGTGGTATGTATTCTTCTTTGTCATATAGAGTGGATAAAAGTAGAAACTAATCATGCTTTCTCTTTTTCTAGTTGTCGAGCTCATTGCTTAAAAACCATGTCCTCATGTACGAAATCACCCTTCACAATAAAGGAAACCATGTTCAAAAATCAAATGCACAGTCTATTATATATACAGCATGAACCGGGGAAAGGAAACTACTCTTTGGAAAACTTGCAGATAGGCAACTTGTAGTTATCGAGAACCCAATATCTAAAAAGAGACGCAAGTTCAATCTCGGATCCGTTGTCATCCTCATAGCACGCTTACCTTTGACGCACGCCATCCCAAACACCTTTTTCATCAGCTGTACCGATAGGCATCTCGACGTATTCAGTATTCAAGCCGAATTCATGCAAATCGATCTCGCTCACACGGCAATACACATCATGGAAGAATCGATTGGTTGCACCGAGACCATTGAACCACGTATAGATACCATCGGTGTTGAGCATATTAGGAACGGCATCATGGAACGCACGTAAATCGTCATAAAACTCTACAAGTTGTTCACTTAGTATCCATGGAAACAGTAACCATGTCCGTATATATATGTACCTCCATAAGTGTCGAAAAAGATGCCATCGAATGTCTGAGTGAGGGTGGGTACCACGTCCTGCCATCGTCCAAAGAGAATAGTGACGCCAGGCTTCTTATCCCATCCAAGCTTCTTCATATGAGCGTAAACATCGGGATGAGCTTCGATAATGTAGTGGTTGCGTGGTTTGTACTTTTGCAATTCGTCATCGATCAAGCCCAAACCAAAGCCGACGTTGAGTACATCCAAGCCTTCTCGAGGACACATAACTTTGGCGTGTTCGACCATCAAAGGTGCTTCCCATCCCATCATCACGGCATCGTTGTTCTCATCCATAAGCTTGTTGTCGTCATAATGCAGCTTTTGTTCCAGGTATTCTTGATTGGGCACCTTGTTATCATCCTCCTCATCGTCGTCAGGAAATGCTTTCTTCAAGGCACGGATCAATAACTCGGCACGCGTTCCTTCGGCAATCAACATTTCATAAATGTCATGGTGTCCATTGTTGTATGCAAGCTCGCCTGCTGTAACGTCCTTCTTATCAAGCAAGTTGTATGGATGTCTTTCGCTGAGAAGCCACTCGACCATTTCCTTCTTTCCATGTTCAGCTGCGTGGTGCAAAGGCGTTCGTCCAAGCTCGTCTCCGTTGAAGCAAATGTCAGCATCGTCAGCCTCCAATGCCTTGGCTTTTTCCTAACCAATCGCGTCAGATCATGTGCATGGGGGGAACGATGCTTGTTGTGCCTACCAGATCGCCAGCAATCACAGCCTTGATAAGTTCAAAGCCCTTGTCCAACTCTTCTTGTGTGTAATCATTATCATTTTCTTGTTCTTGTTCGGCAGCTTGCTGTGTAGTGGAGGGGTCCTCAGGTTCCTCAGAACGCTGGCGCTTGGGAGAAGGTTGATCTGACATGGTTGAAAAGAGAGAGAAAGGGATGTCAAATGTTCCAGTTCCCTTCCCCGCTACATAGACTAAAAATTCTGCACCAGTGTGTTATGCATGCATAATAAAGTTGACAACCCCACTTTTGCTTCTCGCTTTACAATCCACATTGACCTCCTAATATCATATCTTCTTTTTGTCATTTATTTGCCAACCAGATGCAGGTATCACTATGTATGAATGCATGGTTCCTTTAAGCCGTCAACTATCAGATACGTATGTACATGGGATGCATCACGCAACATCTTGCAAGGAGGAAGGAAAGCCATGCTTGTTTGTGCCATTGCCTTGAATACCTTAATCATCCTCTATCCCCATCATAACCTTTATCTACGTCTCTATAAATATAAAAACGAGCACTTCAATAAGTCCGTATTGGAAGGATAATGTTCATAATCACGCGGCGATCATCTCTGTGGAAGAACGCGAAGCTGTAGACATACCATAGCCAAACCACCATCTACGCACTACGCCAGGCCGATCTCTTTGGCGAAAACACTGCATGGTTCACTCAAGGCCGCTTCGATACTGACAAGGAATGACATCATTCGTAGTTGCCCAAAGTCATAGATAGTTGATCTTTCCGATCCTCAAAGGGTACATCCCACCAACAAATTCTCACTGATGGTGCCAAAATCGTCATTACAATCAACGCCATTTTCATTGTCTTTCTTCACTCCACTTGCCTTTTTCTTATACACAAAGACCTTCGTTGTTGGTTACTGAAAACCCGAAAAACCATGGCGTGGTGTAGTCGAGTCGTTTCAAAAGGCCAAATGAGCCAACGCCTTTGCGATCGAATCTTGTTGTCTGTACATGTCAATGGAACAGGTGCTGCTATTACATTGGGCTTGGAATGGACTTGTTGCAACAAGCGTGGAGCGGCGGAACAACGAACAAGAGGAGCAACGATATCACCTTGGCTACGGCAATTGCTTATGTATGTTCAGAACTGTATTAATACCTCACAGCCAACAAGAGCACTTTTTTATAATACATTACCTTGATCGAGATGTCGTGAATGGAATAAGGAAAGGAGGGAGAAAAAGAAGAGAAAGCGTTGTCTCAAGTCGTGGAGCAACCGACCCCAAGTTTAAATACCCTACTGCTGTTACACTGAGGCCACTCAATTACCCTATACACACCATCCACCCATCGTCATCATCACCCTCACGATAGACAATAGTTACACGTAAATAAAAGAAATGATCCTCACGTATAGCAAAAGGGTGTGTGTCATTTTATACTTTACATGATAACGATGATCCAACAACAGCCATTACCTTACTACCAAGGTTACCTCGAATCAAGAAAGTTAAATGATGGGAATGATGGACTGGAGCAAGACAATCGTTCGTATGCATTGGATTGGACAACAAAGATGAATGGGAGGAATGGGCTATCAAATGGCAGTTTACGAATAACTTACCAATTTGATTCTTCTGATATTGGATGATGTTTCTGTGTTTGAGCGTTTTTCAGTCAAATCTCATCGGATCAAGAAAGTTGAATGATGGGCATGCTGGGCTGGAGCAGGACAATCGTTCGTATGCATTGGATTGGACAACAAAGCTAAATGGGAGGACTAAGGTTATTAGCTGGCATTTTGAACTATTCCTAAATAGTGTACAAGAATCATGCATCGCCTGTGCTGAATGACTCAAGTTACACAAACACACCCTCTGCATCTTTTGCTCTATTATAGTCATACTACTTTACATTAAACAAATACCACTTCTCATATAACATCACGGTTACAACATAGTAAAAACATAAAGACGCCTGTAACTCTAAACTTTACAATCAAACGTGGGCTCTTTAACAGATCAACGTGCTCGTCGGGGTCAAAGGAATCTTGTGTCAAAGTATGAAGTTCATCGTGGGCGATCCCAGATTTCGCAATGTCGCTACCAGCCAAACTGGATATGGGGGTCGACCTCTTCGACGACGACGACCAAAAAATATTTTTTGGGCTAGTTGCGACATTGAACGCGAAACTTTCACACAAGGTGCTGTTGGCCAAGCCGAGCCCATTGCTCTATTCAAAACCCCACGTTTCATTGTAAAGTTTGGAGATACAGGCACATTTATGTTTGTAAGTGTGATGCTATAAGAAGAGTGGTCTTTGTTCATTGTCAAGTAGGTGGACACTGGCAGAGCAAAAGATGCAGAGGGTCGTGTTGTGTAACACAGCTACGTTTGCATGAATGAAAGGGTCAATGTATAATTACTTTATGGATCATCTAGGAACAGGCATGTATTGCTAGCTAACAGCCACTTTTATCCAATCATCATTGTTGCGAGATCCACTGCATGGGAACGATGCCCCTTCTCTAGACATTCATTTCCATGATTAAAGTAGGTTGATCCGAGCTGATTTGACTGAGCTACGGTCAAAGAGAGATTACATCACTCTGGACATAAAGCACGCTCGATGTAGCTCAACCGATGTAATCTTGTGTGAGCGTAACTCAACCAAATCAGCTCGGATCAACCTACTTTAATCATTGAAATGAATGTCTAGAGCAGGAGCATCGTCCACCTACAATAGAATGCACAAAAGTGGCTATTAGCTGCCAATGTATGACATAAAAGTGAGGGTTGCGTACCTGTCATGCATTGTCCCTGAAGTCCTGACTTTTTAGCTGAGTTATCCAAAGAGGTCCTTCTGCATCTTTGGCTCTCCAGGGTCTAGCTACTTTACATTAAACGAAGACCACTTCTCATATAGCATCACGCTTACAACATAAAGGTGCCTGTATCTCCGAACTTTACAATGAAACGTGGGGTTTTGAATAGAGCAATGTGCTCGGCTTGGCCAACAGCACCTTGTGTGAAAGTTTCGCGATCAAGCTTGCCGATCCCAGATTTCGCAATGTCGCCACCAGCCAAACTGGATCCGGGGGTCGACCTCTTCGACGACGACGACCAAAAAATATTTTTTGGGCTGTTCGCGACATTGAACGCGAAACTTTCACACAAGGTGCTGTTGGCCAAGCCGAGCACATTGCTCTATTCAAAACCCCACGTTTCATTGTAAAGTTTGGAGATACAGGCACATTTATGTTTTACCTATGCTGTAAGCGTGATGGAGTTGCTTTTTCCTAATGAATGGTGTCGGCTGCATTAACGGAAAGATGAAGAGCTGAGTGAAACCGCACGTGGTGGTTACACAAACACGTCCTTGACAGGTTGCTACAGTACACAAATGGATGATGATGGTGATTGCCTTTTGTAAAGGTACGTAAGTGAAACAACATTCAACCATGAAGGTGTGTCAAGGTATGTGTAAAAAGTGATGGTGTCAATGCCCCATTTCGGTGTACCGGTTCAGGTTGCATAAAGTAGATGCCCACATACACGTCTGATGCCGCTCTTTTGCCACAGTAAGCTACATTGGGATCGGTAAATCACGTCCCGAAACTCAATGACTCAATGGAGGGTCACCTTTTCTCTTAACCTCGACCCACTCTTTACGAATGTATACATATCCATTCCTTACAAGGCCGATAATGGAGCTGCCTTTATTCCATCAAAGCTACGGTATAAATCTACAAGCAAGACAAGAACGGTGTATCACTGGTATTACAAATGAAAAATGGGTGGATGGATATTGGGATAATGCTGCTCTAGTGTCATTGTGTTGTAGTTGTAGCATTGCTTCTGGGATAAAGAACCATTGGAGATACTATATCAACAATGTTGGATTGGAAGTAAGGATTACATATGGAATGAGAGGAGTGAGCAATGTGTCATTTTGCTTTGTAAGGTCCCAAGATCCACGATGCAGATCATATGGTTGGATGTCACAAGGGGTTGGTGTTGGTTATCTTGAACAACGAAAATCTCATATGAGCTACCGTAAGCTCCACCCTTGGAAGCACCATAGGCAAAGCGAGCCATAATAATGCACCATCAGTGTATCCTCATTTTCTACTAAAAGCCCTTTGCATCTTTTTATGACCGCAGCCGAGATGTTCATCCATGTGCAGGCACACCATTACATTATGTTACATGGTACCATCAGGTCATAAGCCCATCAAGCGGCTCTGATGAGGTGCCATTGTCGTCTTAATCAGGTTACTTTTTATTGTGTGAACAACATGAGCTTCATCGGGATTCGAATAAAATATGGCTGCAAGAACGATAGTGCCAATACTCGGCTTTTGCATTGCTACACATCTCATATCATGGCCCGTTTCAACGTCGACCCTATTCTCAAAGGTGCCTATTCTGAAGGATCCCGTATATGCCGACACCGATATTAACATGTATAATAGACGTCGATGAGTTTGGCAATGCTCTTTTCGGCAGTGCCCATGCCCATTTACAAAACAACATTGATGACTTTGTTCGCACATTCGACGCAAGTATCCAGCTTCATACGACACGCGCACAGCTTTATCTTTTTGTAAAAGGTCTTCAATCTTATCTATGCTATTATCAATAGGAAACACATCCTGAAAGCGGCACCCGAGTAGGACCAGATGCATTGGCCGTGGCATTTGTTCAGCTTTCCAACTGCAGTCAGAAGCTCCAGGTGCATCAGAAGCAAGATGATGGATGCTGGGATGATCTTGTCAAGTATTGTAAGTAGCTACCATCGAGGATGATGTGGGGTGCTTGATGACTCATGTAACGTTAAAGCACAGCAAACACGTCAAACCATGGACGACCTGGATAAAACATTGAAGGATGCACAAGAAAAACAAAGGATCCAAGGCCCACCATTCGCAGCTGAACGCGAAGAGTACTTGAAGAAGATTCAAGAGGATCGGCAAAAGTTTGAGCGTGAGTTACAGCGTCAAAGGGACAAGATAGAAGAATACTATGCGAAAAGGACACGTGAATCGACATTGAGCAATCTTGTCGGAGCCAAGCAACAATGGTCCTAGTCTTCTTTAAGCCAACAACAATACCCCCATCCTTCATCCATCATTGTAGCATAAGTCAATTGCACACTTACATAATAAAAAGTCATAAGAATATCACTAGTAATGAAGATGCCCTATCAACCCATGAGATCATCGTCCTTTCTACACATACGGATGTTGTCACCCACACATCTCTTTCTTCCATCCTATCCCACCCTGATTGTTGACACCTCCAAAACCCAAGTATGTAGGTATCATGGTTGATCCACATACTATGTAAACCCTTTACATCTTCCTTCAGCTGTATATAATTTCCATTCTTCTTTATTTTTAATCATGCACTGTTGAATAAACCTTAGGAATTCCAGTCCTTAACACAGGAAATACAACACGAATATCATTCAGACAAGAAATTTCTAGCACTTCTAGCTTACGGCATGCCAAGCAACTCAATGCACCTGCTGCTGATATTTTCTCTGCTGTCACATGTAACTCTTTGAGGTTCTTAAACTGGCATAGGGAGTACAGGACTTTATCCGAAATCACCTCGTCAGCATGTAGGGATAAGGTTGTCAATTGAGGACACGTTTCTGCCGCCTTTTTCAAAGCTTTCGCTGATATTTGGGATACTGTCAATGGGAAATCAGCTCGAACATGCAACTCGCGGAGGTTACTCAAACGTTCGATTCCAAACAAAGGTGCTGATCTCGTTGCAGTTGACGTGGCATGGATGTCAAGCTTTTCCAAAGTCGATTCTGTGCCCAACGATTTGTGATGATCCAAAAAGGTAAAAATGGAAGGTGCCACCTGATCTTCATCCGCATAATCCACCACCAATTGCACGTCTTTCAAATGAGAGAGCTGGGTCATGATTTGCATTGTAGTGGCATCTGCTTGTGTTTGTCGTATAGCCACTCGTTCCACATTGGGTGTATGACGCAAGATAAATCCTGGTAATCGTAAAATGGGTCCCATATCATCATCCACCTCCATTGGATCGGGAAAAATCACCACCAGTTGCTTGACATGGTCCAATCGCAAATATGCATTCGCTCGTTGGGGCGCATCCTCTATTTGGGCTTCAATGGTCAATGCCTCAAGTACAGGGCTATAATGCTTCAGGATCGTCACCAAATCTGCAGCTGAAAATGGATCCTCGGGCATATTTTCAAGTTCAAGCTTCATCTTGCCAGGAGAAAGGTTTCCATAGCGTCTTGCAAATCGAGCCCAGGTATTCTTATCTTTGAGATAAGAGTCATCATCATCATCAGGACTAAGCGCACCAAAGCCCACATATCGCAAGGAGGGACAATGATCCAAGAACGTAGCCAATACCATCTTGTCACTGCAACGATTCATCCAGAAGCTTTCCAAACAAGGCAACTTGCTCAATAGCCGTGTCACCACCTCATTGCTGACAGGTGTCTCATCCAACATGTCGAGTTGCAACATCGTAAGGCGAGGGAATGTGGTAGTAGCTGAACCAGCAGATAAATCAGGATCCACACGCATGATGTTCAATGCTGTGAGATGAGGGCATGTATCCAAAACCGATTGTAAGCAGATTGTAGTTGTTGAAGTGGTGGGGCTCTGATAATGTATCTTGAGATGCGTCAATGTATCTCCAACCATGCGTAATCCTTTCATGATCTCTTCAGGTTCAAAAGGTGCAGGATCATTCATATCGTTAGGAAAAACTAATTGCCATAGTGTTGTAAGTTGTCTTATTCACACACACCCATCCATCCTCCTCTACTTACGAGTGACCGACAACTTTTTCAATGATGGGAATGTTACACCTATGGACCAGAGACCTTGAAAAGGTATTCCCCTTAATGTCAACATGATTGAATTGATGAAAGGTGCCAATTGTATCAGGTTTGAAAGGAAAGTGGGCGTCCAGTCATATACGTCTTCGACCTGAACATGCACATAGCCTGCTTCCAGGAACCGCTGACGCCATATCTTGGATACAAACAAAGGCGCATGATGCTTGGTGAACCTGTTGTCTCTCAATGGGCAACCTTCGTGAATCAGTTGCGGGGCAATATGCATCACGATATCCATGGGCAACATGCTGATAAAGTCGATACGTTTGTTGTCGCGTTCCTCGGCATCGTGTTTGGCGCGTTCAAGTTGTGCATAATATGGATCGGATGGTGATGATAGTGTGGATAATCCTTCATTGAAGACGTTGATAGCCATACGCTGGAAACCTCGTTGTGAATAGGCTTCCCCTTGACGCAAGTAGTCAAGGGGCGAGGAAGGGGTGGTGTTGTTGTTGACAGGTGTCGACGACGACGACTCTTTCATACTACTGGAATCATGGTCTTCTGTTGGCATTGCGAATGGAAATTCTTGGGTGGCTCTCAACTCGTGCATTGTTGTTCCTGTGCTGGATTGTAAAAAAGTGGACCGTGTCGAGTACAAGATTGGTAGTGGTGACTTGCTACAAGGTTTTACATGCTAATGAGGTTTAGCTAAGCTATGTCTCAGATGGCGGGAATCCTACTTACTGTTGACAAGCACCACCAAGGAGTGTCAGCGTACAACCAACACAAAAAAGAGAGAGGAGAGAGGAAGCAAGACGCCCTTCTTGAGTGATCCAAGCGTGTGTGTTTGTTTGTGTGTGACCAGAAAACGATGACTGAGAAAGAAACATGCATAATGGCGACGCGTTGATATGATCCACCCACACTACCTGCAATACATAGAAAGGAAGCTTATAGAATAAACAACTATATTTGTGTACTACTAAATGAGAGACTTGATCATGATGTGATCCGTTTCCAATTTGTTCCCAAGCTTAAAGGTGTGAGCACCAACTTTGTAGAAACCTTGCTTTGCATAAAACTTGATGGCATCGGGGTTGTGTTCGTATACACCGAGCCACATGGTCTTTTTGCCCATCTTGGTCGCCATAGCAACGCATTCGGCAAGTAGCTTTTTACCCAGACCCATACCTGCCCGTTGTTTATCGACATAGATTCTTTGCAGCTCAATGGCATCCTCTGGATGGCCCACAAAGTCGTATACATGCTGGGTTTGTCGCATCTGGCAAAATGCCACAGGTTGGTTACTCTCCTGATCGAATGCCATATACGTGGTCACCGCAGGGTCATTCAATTCCTTGGCTTGAATTTCAGGTCTGTAGGTTGAATCCAGGTAGAGAGCAAGATCCTCGGGCGTGTTGTTTTTGGCAAAGGCATCTGTAAACAAACGAGCACCCAGTTCAGAAAGGATCTTGGCATAGGTGGCATCAAGCTTTACAATTTTGGTATCCATGTAGTAGTGTAAGGAAAAGAAAAAGAGAGCAATCGAAAACGTACGCAGGCTTTCTATAAAAGTTTATTGAGCTGATCGACATCGCCACATTTAAATGATAGCAAATGTTTGTGTACGTAGTGCCACATAAATGAAACGTGTGTCTTGATCATTTGACAAAGAATCAATGGACCTTTTATTGCAAATCATTGGTACTGCACTTGCTACTATTACTACTTTTCTTTTTACTTGAAGATCTTGCCGTCAGCAAAGCCATCGACCTCCCAAGCCATGTACTTGTAAATCTCATCCTTTTTCTCCTCATACTGGGAAGGTTCGACCTTGACAAACTCGTACGAATCATAATCAGCGGCATCGTAAATCTCGTAAGGCACTTCTTGACCACGAATGATAAAGTAACCCGAGATGGCATTGTTGTTGTTGGTACCCGTGACGACCATGGAAGCAAAGGCATACTTGCGAGCACGTTCAAGACGAGCAAAGAAACCACCAATCAAATTGTTGGACATGAAGACAAGTGTCAATTCGTCATTGTACTTGTAAGTGGCCTTCCAAATGGACCATCCTTGAGGATCAAAGTGTTCCCAGAACCATTTCATGGCAACATCGGTATCATTGTTACTATACGTGCGTTTCCAGTCATCAAGGACGAAGCTGCTCTTGGGCAAAAGATCCAAAGCAGACTTTGGTTTGGGAGTAGGTTTGGGAGTATCATCAGCAGGAGGAGGAGGAGGAGCTGCGGCCTTCTTCTTTGGCTTTTCTTCCTTCTTGTTGTCTTGCTTGGGAGGTACATTCTTGAGTGCCTTTTCACAATACTTGAAGTCACCAATGACGGACTTAAAGTGAGGCTTGTTGACGAGCGTGTTAAAGTAGCGAATGACGTTCTTGTAGGGGGCACGGAATTCCTTGTCACAAAGCAAATTGAAAGGTCTCACGAGTGAACACACCATCACAATGTCGGCATAAGTGACATCTTCTCCGACAAGATAGGTCTTGGATTCCAGACTCTTGTTCAAAGCACTCAAAGATCGCTGAAGCTTTTGGATGGAACTCTCGACATTGGGCTTGATGTATTGAGCGTAACCGAGAAGGGGTGCAACCCATCCAGACACATGCTGACTGATTTCATTCTCGGAAAAGAGGACCCATTGCTGGATTTCAGCTTGTTCAAGTGGTGTCTTGCCCAAAAGAGGTGAATCCTTTTGCTGTGCGAGGACTATGTATACACGCACATCATCAATCAGTCTATCACTTCATGCAACAAATAAGGGGTGGGGTGGTTACCTACCATAGAGTGTAATAGCACTTGACTCGAATAGATTGGCCTCTTTGCCTTCAAATACAGGAACCTTGCCAAAAGGGAAACGTTGCCAAAAGGCTTCATCACGTTCTTTCATAATATCAAACGATTGAAAGTCGACCTTGACACCACTATACGCGGCCTAAAGTAATGCATGCGCGTTAATGGACGTCTTGGTCATGGAGGGGAATGAGGGAGTGTGTGTGTGATTCACAACGTACCGCGATTTGAACTTTGTACACGTTTGGATTCTCGGGATAGCTTTTGATAACCTATAAATACATGATAAGCATACATATATTGTTTGTTGTGTGTTATACGTACACCAAGAGACATGATGGTTGATAGACACGAAAGAGAAAGATAGTAAACGACTGCGCATTTCAGCTGCATTTTAGTATTTGAGCGGAGCTGATGATCCGATACCTGTGCCCCCAGCCATCGTTATGCAGATGTCACACATTGGCACAAGGTTTATCAGGCATATTTCAACGATGGACACATTAGAAAACCCACACATGTTTATATTAGCACCTGATCTCAATATTGAGCCATCTCTATTTGTACATTGTTAAGCGTGGGATGTATTGCATTGGACATGACAACCTCTTTTTATCAAGTTGCATCTATCTTTTTGATGCGCAGCAGGTGACCGATCACTGTAGAATGTATGTACAAGAAAAAGGTTGAGCGAGTAATCGTGAGTCATCAAGCCTTGGGTTGGTCACAATACTACAAGCGGTTGTAGTAGCCCATTGTTGAAATGGTCATCATTGTGTCCTTTTTTATGCGTCAGAGTATAATTTGCGCAGCCCCGGAGATTGCTTTTATAGTACAATCCGACGACATGCATAAAATTTACCTTACATGAGCAATACATTGTCATAGTTCATTGTGATTAAGGAGGATAAATGTATATGTGTCTCACAATCAAGCATCCGATGCTCTTTGTTTAGTATTTGACAAGGATTAAGTAGTGTCTATTATAATACAATTTCTATTCTTCAAGCTGCGTATTGGCAAAAAGTATAGCGATACCATGACAAAAAGCGCTAAGTTCTTCGGGATGAGCATCCTGTATCATATCCTGGAAGACATTGGTGGCGACTGCTAGTGAAAATCTGCTCACAACCGATTTGAGTGCTTCGCGTAGAATATGACTGAATGGCCATAGATCCGTCAAGAAGATACCGCCCTCAGTATCTCGACAACGCCGATAGAGCAAGAGCGCACCATTCAATGTATCCATGGAAGAAGGTGCATTTATCAACTCGTTCACAATCCACACTTCACAAAAGAGTCGTAAATCATCGTTGCTGAATCGATCTGCCATCATCAAAAGCTCCACCACGTCCTTCCAACTGTGACATGCACTCATCACCTTATCCACGTCATTTGATACCATTGCATAATCGGCAGCATTTAAATAGACGGCGAATGCTTCATGATCGACATCGGGTAACGGTATAGGATGCTGCGTACTTTCTGCATATTGACCACTGAACAAGGCCGCAAAGTAAGGCGATTGTTGAGCAAGCACGTGTCGATTGGCACAAAGTTGTTGTTGTTGCGATGATTCTTTTGTCACAAAGATCACTTTGTCACCACCATGGGTATCCTTGGAGGATGTCAAAGATCTCCTTGGTCTGGAAGCAAGCGTCTCGTTCAATTTGTCTCTGGTCTGATTGAGCTCGTTGGACCACGTATCAAACAAGTTTTGTGCAAGGACTTCAATCACTTGAGCAGCTGCTTGGCGTCGATAAGGGGCATCTACTACCACCGTTTCCTCTTCTTCCACAAGCTCGTATACCAGCATCCGACATAGTACACCAAAGGCTGAGCTGGATTCCAAGATGCCTGTTTCTCCATCCGCTGTACTGGTAGTAGTTGGCGATAGACCCAGTATGTTTTGGCATAATGGTATATAAGGACAAGCATAGCCAAGTGCCACTGCACACATTTCATGAAATTGGGTCGCATTCTGATCACCCATAGTAAATCGAAATAACTTTGACAAGTCATCCAATCGTTCTCGATGAAGGGAATCGCTGATCATATGCCGTAGCTTTGCTTTGTGCTTGTCAACAAGTGGGCGTTCATAGAGGAGTGGTTTGAATACGGATGTTAACACGTCGCTGCTGATCACGGCTCGCAAGTTCTCTTGGCATGTAAGGACTCGAATCAAAGCACGATAAAGATTGTTGAAGCATAGCGTATCCGTTGCATCGGTCGTTATTGTAGTATGATTCAAAGGTGAACGGCTTGCATCCTCATGATCCTCTTCTTCTTCATCACCATCCAATTTGTCAAGGGCGTATGCATCATCGATTTGCATTGGGATGTAGGGTATATCAGCAAAAGCAGCAGCAGCAGCAGAGGCGTTATCATCGGAAAGAAATGCAAGAAGCGTCGATAATTGGCCCACTGCACGAATATTCCTGATAAGCTGGGAGCCACATTCAACCATGGAGGACAAAAGATTGAGCGAGATACAAGCTGCCCTTACCACAGACTCATCCTGATGCTTGAAATGCGTAATCACTTGGGTATCAGAGATAGGGCCATTGTCATCATCATCAGAAGAAGGGGGACACGGTAAGAGTACAAGTAATATAGCAGGAAGAATCGAAAGACGCCCATCATTACTATGCACCGTCTCAAACCAGTGGGTGTCGTTTTCATTCATGTCATCATCATCAGCCAAAGAGGCAGGCCAAGATAACCATTGTTGAAGAGACATTGGATCGTAACCGAATGCATTGACCACTAATAAACTTCCACGGATGATATGGTTCCAGCCCTCATGTAATCCATCCATGTTTTTGTATTCAGTGATGTTGGTGTTGGTGTAATAGACGCCTCTGCATAAGAGCTTCATCACGAGGGGTCCAATAGGAAACTCTGCTCGCAACTTGGCACGTATGTAAGCCATTTTTGCTGCCAATGCTGCAATAAAATGCATAAAAGATGCGTACACCAAAAGCATGTTCCTAGGTGCATCGTCGAGTTGCCGGGTATAATCCATATCCACCAAGAGTTGTAGCACGCCCGCCTTATCCAACTTTTCACATGCCTTGACGTGGTGTGTAGCCATCCTTAATGCTGTGAATGCTCGCTTTGCTCTGGAAAGGGTGGTATCTTGATATTGGCGATCGCTCAAACCAAGCTTAGCGTGCTCAAGAGTGGGTAGCCAGATGACATTGTTGAGACAAGTGGGTGCTGTGGAAAACATGTCGATGGCTTCGTGATAATGCAAGAAAAACATGACGAGCTTTTCAAGCCTTGATCGTAGCAGACCATTCTCATCACCTCCATTCGTAGTAGTATCCAGCTTGTGGTTATCATTGAGTGCTGTCAGCATGGCAATGATGCAAAAGGCCGCACGTGCTGCTATACTTTGGACAAGTTGTTGTGAAGCGACTTGAACGTGTTGCATGAAACATTCCAACAAGGCGATACACATGAGCTCATGCTGTGTAAGGATGTAGCCTACATGATCATCCACTTCGCCATGCCACATTTCTCGTGTTGCCAATGCCATGGTCCCAATGCTATCAATATCTTCAGGCTTCACAGGTCTCGGTATGATGACCAAAAAGAAATTGACAATATCTCGTGCAATGTCGCCTGCTCTCGTCTCATCCTCTTTGCCAGCCAACGCCATGTTCAGTGCAATCTTGCATAGCCGTGTGATCCTAGTAGCTGTATTTCCCAATATAAGCACGATCATTTTAAATAAACGTTTACAATGACATCGACACCTACCTTGAATCGGTTTGATCTCTTCTTGTTTCTGAACAAGCATTGCAAATGCTTTCATATCTTGAGCCAAAAGCGTACGCCAAGAACGTCCAGGATCAGCTGTATTGATATAGTCTGCCACGGGTATTGGAGCCATCCCAATGCATCGAGAGACAATGTGTGAAAGTGAATCGGTGAGCTTTCGATGTTGCAATTCAAGGGACGTTTTCCATGCATTGATCATCATGACAAACTGAATCGACTCGGTGAATTGAATGAGCTTGGTTCGCACTTGCGGTACTCTGCTCTTGCTTGCATGCTTGACGAGATTCTCAAGGAATTGGCTGATTCGAATGCATAGATTGATCTCTTCACTGCCCCCTTGTTGTTGTTGAAGGACGATGGGGATACGGCCCATTTGTAAAACAAGCACCCAAAATCCATCGGCTAATATGATATCATCTGCAAAATAGTGTCCTTTGGCCGTCAAGGCTCGCAAAGCACAGCTCCGTAGTTTTATATCCCATGTGGGTGCAAGCCAATCGAGGATGGATGTTACATGGATGACGCTGAATAGGGATGCATTGTTGTTGACTGAGGATTGCATTAAGCTGCCAATCAAGTGCAATCCAGCATAAGCTGTGGCTGTAGACTCCCCACTAGTAGTACTAGTAGTAGTACTAGAATCCAGCAAGTGTTGTTCAAATATAAACTTGACGCAAGTTCGAAGCTTGGATGAACCAAAGTTGATAGCAGGTGCGTGTGTGATGATGTAATCGAGACAACGTAATAAACGTCGTGGTGGCCAGGTGTCGGTTGGATGATGCAGGTGATGAACGATACGATGCACAAGACGATCGATATGCTGCGGATCGGTCGTGTGCAATGCTTCACGTAAACGAGATGCTCGTGCTGGCTGTTGAGCCGCTTGATAGATGGCTGTGAGACTCAATTTGGGATCGGGCATGCTGATGTTGACGATGGGTCCAAAACGAGGAGGAGTGTATGTGTGTGTGTGTGCATAAAGTTGTGTCCACCAACGGTGCTTCAAGTCAAATAATACATTGCCAAGGCAACCAGCAAGGAAATTGTCTCGCATGGGATAATCATTTTATGTATCAAGCGAATGGGACTTCTAACCTAACACATGTAATCGAGAGCAATCAAGTCTTCAAACATATGCTTGTACTTTGTCAAAAAGCCTTGATGGGCAGGATGCTCGGCATACACGGGTAAATCCTATATTCAATATCAATGAGAATGATCATCATCATCATCATGCTGTTCCATGAACATACCTCTTTCTTCTCAAGCTCAACGACCCATCCTATACATAATGTATATTAGACATGTTTCTTTCATCCTTTCTATTCAATCTATACATTACCCCATTCATATCCCTTGCTTCTCTCGGTGAAAGTCTTGCCTGCAGTACACGTCAGGATCTGAGGAATATCATTCTTGAGGCGGAGAACATGGTTACAAGCTTCTTGACGAATCTCTTCGCTGATTTCAGGCTTGAACTTGGCAATGACTACGCGCTGTTAGCTATTTTCTACCGTGGGTCAAAGCCATGTCACCCTTACCAATGTGAACGAGCTTCATGATGGCAACAAGGTTGAAAGAAAAAGTACGCGTTGTCCAATCTCCAGTCGTTGAAATTCCTGTGTAACCCATCATCCAGCTTAGGTCCTGCATGTGTACGCTACGAATCAGTGTATGGCGTCGTCTTCATTCAAGACAACTCTTACAAGTGCTAGCAACATGGATTCAGCTGTCATTGTCATTAAAGCCTTTGAATACAACAACCTTATGCCCTTGGATACTCTCGAGAACAAAGAAACCCCACTTTGTCGATGATGGTGCCAGCCAGGATTACTTTTATTTCGAGTTTATGCTAGCTAGGGGTTGTCTATACGATCGTAGGAACCAAGCATTGGTCATTTTATACTAAACATTGGCTTCTTGTCTAAATCTATTTATGCTTCAATACCCATTGTGATGTGAAATTCAAAGCAACGGTATCCTTGGGAGATGGTAGCTAGGCAACGCGTTGACCATATCTCGAGTTAGCATAGTATACCATGCTGCAGGGTGTGGTCAATCATACCTTAGCTCGAGTATACTTTGATTGATACGCGGATGCTCTACTTTATGCAGGTTTTGGTGTCAGTGGCACAAGGCCAGTGTTGCAAGCCTCCAGCCAATGAAGGCATTTTCGGGAAGCAAATCCCACTCGCCCATTTCATTTCATCCTCCTTCCACACCTCCACCACCAGCACTATGCCAAACGCCAAAAAGAAACGCCAAGCAAAGAATGAAGACTTCAAGGCATGTAGCCAATGCAATACCACTTTGACTTTACTGACATTTCACGGGTTCACATATATGCAGAAAAAGAAGCTCAAGGTTGGCAAGAAGAAGGCGTTGCCCGACAATTATACAGACACCACGTTCAGATCAAAAAGTAAATCGGTCGATCGCCCCCTTGTTGTGCTGTTATTAACAATGGATCTTGAAAGGCATTGCACTTCCCAACCAAAGCATTACCGAGGACAAGTCCCGATTCGCTACGACGAGCCGCAACCTGACACTCAACGACGTCTTGTCTCAGTTGAAGCACTATAATGCTGGTGTACGAAAAGGTATCAAACGTCCGCTATTGCTTCTATCATCATGTGCTCATGTTGTTGTTTTTATAGATGCCATCAGTGGTCTTGAAGAGCTTTATCGTAGCCATCCAACGCTGATTACTGCTTCTCTTGGCCAAGTGGTGAATGGTATCCTGAAATTATTGATCGATGATGTGAGTGTTTGTGAGGATGGCTGAGGGATCAAAAGACATGCATGTATCTAATGTGTGAATTAGGATCGTGATGTTCGGAAAGCATTGCTTGGATTTTTGCAAGAGACATTCCCTTCCATCAAGAAAGCAGATATCCAGCCATTCTTACCGCTACTTATCATCTACACGTGTTCAGCCATGTCACACATCTTTGAGGATATTCGAAATGATGCAGTCAAATTGATGGATTTATGGGTATCGCTTGCACCTGAAGTGGTTGTGTCAAGGTTTTGGAATCGAGTAAGTAGTGGGATCATTCCTTGCCAAAAGTCACGTGACCTCTCACCGTTATCCAATTGGCTAGGTGGTGGGTATCTACATGAGCCTGCTTTCGGTGTCGTCGACCAATGACCATGCTGGTTCCAGTATCGCTGGAGGATCAAAAATCACTAATGCTGAATCAGCAAAGGCAGCTGCCGCCAAATCACATTTGCATTTACACAAGGTAGCTATTACGCGCGTTGGGTATGATGATGGGAACAAGGCAACTTATATAGATCAATACAGAGTAAACTGGGTCCAGTGGAAAGTTTATCAAGATTTTTACAAGCTGGATTGGCACAAAGGGATCAAGACAAGTAGGTTTCAAAAGATGAGTTATATCTCTCTCTAACATGAATGATTAAGATTATGGTTCCTGGATGCATTTTTGGATCATGTACAAGCAAAGGAAGGATTCAGGAGGAAGATAGAGCAATTCAAGTCATGTTCGACACAAAATCTGGTTCGATGGGATACAAAGAAAACGGTTCGTGATGAAATGAGAAAAGAGAGTAATGTTTTATCTAATTGACAATGGACTTTTTTCAGACAACGTGCCAAATCACGCATCCCAAATTGGTATCCTATGCTCCTTACTTGTCCAATTCAGCTCTCCCCACTTTGAACCTTTTCGAATCTGCTGGTCCCAAGAATGCTAATAACAAGGAAACTGACGAAGTCCTTGGCATGGATTCAAATGAGGATGGTAAAATGAGGGTCAAGGTAAGAACGAGATTACTCGAGTACGTGTGTGCTACGTGCTAACAAAAATATCATTAGCTCCTCATTGAGACTTTTCAACCGGTTTTATTAAGCACGTGGCTGGATGCTGCACCTACCGTATTTGCAACGAGCAGTACCATCACATTGACACCAGCACTACAGCTTTTGAGTGCCGTCCTTCATTTGACATTGGTGCTATGGCGAGCCTTAGTAAGCAGTGACGAGCTTCACTCGGTGGATGATGCCTGGATTGAGAAACACTGCCATCACTTGTTGAAACATTTCGTGGTGTATTTCCCCTATGGTGCAGACGTTCTTGGTGATGGTGGTCCCAAGGCCAATGCGTTACTCCGACAAATGAATATTGAAACATGCGAGTTGACCTCGTTGTACATGCTTGCCAAGTTAGCACGAGGAGGAAAAGAGAGCCTAGATCATTTGGAATGGGTCGACAAGGTGGTGGATCATGTGCTAGGTCTTTTGGGTTATGAGGTAAAGTTTGAGCTCCTGGGGAAGGATATTGAAAAGAGAAAGGCTGATCTTTTTTCTTTCAATAGGAGGAAAGGACATCGTCCAACTTTAAAGAAGATGATTTATCTGCACTGCTACCCGCTGTATGGGGCTTCTTGAATGGTCTTGATAGGAAAAACCAATACACTATGTTCAAGGTCGGTATACACAATTCATGCAAATCAACAACCGAACTCACACTTGAAGTGTATATATATAGACATTTATGGATTATTATCAACGCTGCCATGCCCATTCAGGGTTGAAACGAACGGCATTGGAGTTTTTGATTGGCACATACCTGGTAAGTCTTATCATTGATTATGTAAAGGAGTAGTCGTATTTACATGGAAAGCAGGTCCAATCAAGTCCTAGTTATAACGGCCGATTTGTGCTTGATGATCGTTATCGTACCCTTATGAACAACTGGATTTTCGGATTACCAAAGACACTTTGGCAGCTAAAGACAAGCCATCCTGAAACAAGTGCTGTAAGTAAAAAGACCAATGTTGTGGATTCCTTTTACTTACACTATTGCTAGGTTATCGTTAACTTTTTGTGTGAAGCTGCCAAACGCAGTGATCAAGATATCTTTGAGAAAAAGGTAGGTGTGCAAACGCGGTTGAAATGTATGCCATGTTGTTAACCAATCCGACTATAGTCTCTCGAAGCAACTGAACTAGCCCTGGTACCCTTCTTTTACGTGAACATTGCAAGCAAAGGTAAGCTTGGATCCAGCACCACCATGATCGTCGTTCTTACACATTGCTTTTGTAGGAGAACTATTTGGACCCTTTATTGATTTACCAAAGGAAACCCAACAACGTGCACTCGAGTTTGTCTATTATGTTGACAGTGGGTCGGCCAAGGTTGCCAATGCCATTGAAGCATGTAAAAAGCGTAAGTGATGCAAGAAGAACTTTTATTGGAACAGAGCTCCTGATGAAGAAATGAACAATGATGTATATGTAGGGCAAGGATAAAAAAAGAGAATAGAATTACTATAGATTAGTTACAAAGAAAGCATTTCATTTTTCACCGGTAGTTTGAGTGCCTGTTCGTGCCTTTCGACTGGTATCCAACCGCATTGCATGATCATACGATTCCTTGCTCAATACACGTTCACCAAAAGATAAAGACACCATTCTTGCGAGACTCACACGCAACATTAAATCATCTTGTGATGGCAATGGGGTTCCATTAGCAGATGCTGTTTTACGGCCGTTTACGAACGTCGTTTGAATATACTAGAGAGAGCATGTGTGTGAGCGATTGAATTGCCTTGTCTATCCAAAATCGTTGTTCCCTTACCTCGGATACTTGTTCTGGAATCTCATATTCAGCATGTCGAAGGTCTTCAATGTACATTCTGAAATAATCCAACATGTCTTCATCCATGGGAGGCAGCTCATCCAAGTTGTATTGGGGTTCAATACGCAAAGTGCAATGATTCTAACAATAAAGAGTGAGTGCGTGTGTTGATAAAAACATGTCATGACATACCGGCAACATGGATTTGCCATGAGACAAGGTGAGTACGACAAGATCAGTATCAAAGTCGAATTGGCTGTATGGGAAGATGTAACTCAAGCTTTGATGATTGATGATATTCGACAGGGCCTGCACATTTCGAACACCTAATTCAATCCATGGTCAATCATCACGTGGCCACACCACCTTGACAATGTATCATATTACCTGTATCACCCAATTTGCCTTCTGTAAGAGCCGTTTCATCGACGAGGACCACTGTACCATTTGTCAACTGAAGCATACCAGCCTCGAGATTCTCATTGACACTCTTTGGAGAAAAGTTGGATTTGTTCAATAAATCAATGCTGAGCGGCAATGCGACACAATGATGCACGAGTGTTTCCAAAAGCGATGCGAGGAGCTTGGTTGCATTGTTCTGAGGCGCGTACATGTTGCTTGCCGACTGTTTTGCCGCCGCTGTATCGGGGAAATTGACAAGATTGAGTGTGAAATGGCCAATTTTGACACCTCGGTTCTTTGCGGTTCTAAAGTGCGAACGGACCCCTATTAGCGCGCGCAGCCACAGGAAGCATGGATGGGATGGGACGGGACGTTTACTTACACGCGTGAGACAAGGGATAACAATAAGAATTCAGCAGCCAGCTTGTCACCACCCAAGACCGTCGATAGGTAATCAATCAATTTGGCACGAATATCATGGTGAGGCAAATCTTGTTGAGAATCAAAGGCCTTTTTCTTCGATCCCTCATCCAATGAACGAAAAGTAATCGCATGCACAACAGGAATGTTCTCCAAAGATAAATGAGAAGCATCGAATCCAGCTTGTTCAATGGCATCATGCTGCATGGATCCTTCTTCTGGTGCTTCGTGATGGCCAAGAACACCAATGACATCAACAAGTTGACCGACCCTGAGGGAATCAGCTGACGCGTAAAACTTGACAGCAGCGGATACGTGGGGCGTATTTGGAAGTGGATACTTTTTGTGCTGTGGTTGTTGTTGTTGTTGATCTTGTTGAGAAATATGCAATTGATCCATAGCCGATTCAAGACCCTCCTTCTCCTTGTAAAGACGACGCTTCAACCATTGAGTCTCTCCAGGTGGCGATACACAATACACAAGAGTACGCTCGCTAAGATAGTCGCTTGGGATATCATGAATGTCAAACTAGAGAGAAAACGGTTACTGAAAACGATCCAAATTCCGAAAGGGTTCAAGTGATACATACATTGACATCGACGGGATCTTCAGTGTATCGATAACACATGACCTTGTCTTGATCCTTATAAGCTGATACGAACATCTCTTGTCCCAAACCAGTGTCCTGAACCATGCATCGGAAACGCACCAACGTATTTTTAGGAAGTTGTTTCACAGGCGTGTTATTTATGGAAGGAATCTGTGGAATGACATATTCAGCCACTGCTATTCTCGTTTATTGTACGGTCCAAAAGAATGAATAAGGAACTTGCCTGTGAACGTGCTTCCTCATTGGCAAACAGATCGGCAAATGTCTGCGAAGGATCAAACGCATTGGGAGTAGCTGCAGGATCTTGAATGTAGTCGGCTGTTATTGCAATAAAACAAAAGAGAGAGAGAGAGAGGGATCAGGTTAATGCACGTTGCGATTCGAAGAGAGAGAGCGTGGTGTGTTGATTTGTATACCGAACAAGGTGTCGATGACTTTCAAGGGTTCCTTGATAGCTTCAGTTATGGAACAAGACATAATCAAAAGGACAAAGAATAGAGGGGGTTGAGCCTGTCACACACAAATGAACAAGTGCAGCAGCAAAGCAGGTGAGCGGCGTTCAAACCTTGCTGCAGCAAGCCAGGTGATGTAAGATTACAACTGAAAGAGCAAAGAGAGTACGACCCTTTTTTCTTTCCCTTTTCTTCCTTTTCTCCCACTACTTTTTTTTTTCCTTTCTTTCTTACCCTCTCTTTCTTTCTTTCTCTCGTCCTCTTTTTCATTATATTACATGAATCCAAATTATCCATCACTTTGGTCACAACCACAACCATCAGCTGATCCTTTGAAACCAGTCATCGATCCTGCTCCTCCTTATGAAAGCCGCCCGAACAGCCTAGCCGATCTCGGTGTGGCCGATATCCTCGAACGTTATCAGCATGACACTGAACTTTTAAAACACATTCTTATGGCAAAGGCCGAGGAAGACAAAGTAAATACATCCCCATTTCACTCGACTTTGCAACTCATGACAAATACCCCTTATAGCGACGCGCAGCAGAGGAGATACGGTTGGCTGAAGAAGCTCGTTTACAAGCAAAGTACCTTGATTTGCTCGAAGGAAGCAGTCAACATAGTCGTCGTACGAGTGATTTGATTGAAGGATTTGGTAAGTTTATTATCATTGTTATTTCCAGGTAAATCATCTAATCGCTTTTTTTGTTTGGCAGACGCGCTTGGGAATAATGAGGCGCCGCAAGCTTGGTTCAACAACGGCGGCAGCAATCTACCAATGATGTCACAGCATGTCGATAAGACACCTCCTTCACCTTCACCTACAAACTTCATGCCACCACCTTCGCCCTATACAATGTTTGATGTGCCTTTTGAGCAACTGACGATCTCGTCATCTCCTGAACCAAGCAAACAAAAAGCAAATTCGAGTCAACGTAACAGCTTAAATGTGCCAACCATCGCCACTCCCACCACCACCAACAACAACAACAACGCCACCACAACACCCAATACACAAACTACTCATACGGATTCGTTGACGCCACCATCCCCGCCACCACCACCGCCACATGCAGCTCCGCGTGAAAGACCATGCAAAAGAACTCTTTCAAGAACGAGATCACAGCGAAAAGGTCCTCCAAAAACATCCACCAACAAACGAAATAAGCGTGTATCTCAACAACAACAGCTATCAGATGATGAACAGCAACAACAATCACAACAACCACAGCAGCAACAGCAACAACAACCACAGCAACAGCAACAGCAGCAACAGCAAACCACGGCTCCTGAAGAACCACAGCTTGATCATGGAAAGGTTATGGAAGCCCTTCGTGCCAAACTACAAAGATCAGCTGCTTTGCAACCTCATCAACAACAACAACATTTGAAACAGGAACAGCAAGATCAAACACCCAATAGCATGTCACCCACAGGCATCCTTTTGTTGGATTTGAAGAACCCCAATCGTAAATCGTTCCCTACAAGAAAGCCGCATGTAGCTGCAGTACGTCGACCACGACCTTTTGCATCGGCTCACAATTACTGTGAATCCAGTGTCAAAAAGGAACAAGGGTAAAAGAATCTCCGATATCCCATTTCCATCGCAACCATGAATCCATAGCAACCACCACAACCACCACAACCACCCACCCCATCATACCCCACCCCACCTCCCAATCCATTCATCCATCTCACATCTCGTCGTAACTCCCTCTTTTAACAAACACAACCCATTCCCAATTCTTCTTATGTATATATTTTGGTATTTTTTTATTATTCATTCTTTTTCTTTTCCAGATCATTTGATTGTTGAATGCACACATGTTAGAGAGGAGGTGGGTGGAAAGGTCGTCGGCTATTCTTTGTCTGAGAAGAACATGAACATTTATTTGCTTTCCTATACTACTACACCATCAATGAAGAGTATCATGCGTTCGGCCACGTGGACAAAGAAATAGACCTATTCTCTGATTGGATCCTCGTTTATTTCATGTCCTGACAAGCATCAAGCACGTGGTCTTTAATGAATGGCGCGTGTAGTACCTCACGATTTCTCGACACGCGAAGAGACCCAAAGGAAAGACTCCCCTCGATAGCCTTAAGGAAAGAAAAAGGTAAGATCTACAGGGAACTATCATTCAAAGCTTGTCTGATTATGGATTATAGGCATTATCCTCGTCATGACCTAGACTTTTTCGTTCACCCTGACATTCCACGGGAGAATGTTGTCAGCACTGTACCGATCCAATCGGATGGTTTTTACTTTTACGGTTTTCGCGTGATTGCCTATTGGGTGAAAAAAGGGGATCAAGATCAATGTCAAGAGGGAGATGCTCGCTTGCTTACAAGAGAACAGAGACATTTAAATGGCTTACTTCTCGGATGAATTCGTTGACATCGATGGCAAAGCGCACACCAGGTTACTCATTTCTGGAAGAAGCCCAAAACCAATTTCATCGCATCAATGGAGCCATCCTCATAAGTCTTATGAACAATACTGTGGCCTGATCAAAGATGATTGACGGAATTGACCATGGTATAATCGATTGGAATCATGATGAAGGAAAGCAGTGGTTGACAAGGGCCAAGGAGCTGCAAAAACAGCTCTTTGCTCTGATCCACATGACCTACAGCCAACCAAGTCGTAGCGAGGAGCTCGCTCAGCTTCGAGTTGATAATTCGTACAATGGAATGAGCGAAACTTGGGGGTTGCACAAGCTTTTCTTTTTCTCTTGTCCTTTCGTTCGGCCTTTTTGGAGACGACGGGTGGATCATTGAAGGGATCGATAGGCCGTTGGAGCTCAAAAACATCCCAAGCTTTCGCATTGCAGAGTTTGGGTATGCATGCAGATGGAAGGTATGTTTTATTAAAGCATTCTATTGGTATTAGGTGATTTACTGAACCCCTCTATAGGTCAACATCTTTACGGTCTTCCTAGTGCAAGCTTTCAACAACAGTATCCTTGCTGGTATACAAGGCAACCAAGATGTCTTCGTACGCTACATTGGTTGTACGACAGCTTCATCACCACAAGAGCGAGAGCAAACGGATGCTAATGCTATGCTTCAAACACGGCTTGGCAATTTTATGCAAGCTTCTCAAGCAGCAGGCCATCCTTTACAATTTGACGTATACGAGCTGCCTTGTCTTCATATTCCTGGAGATCACGCGCTTGTTGATGTACATGAACAAGTTCTATTACATATAGGAGTACAAGCGTTTTTTAGTAACATGAGGTGACACCCACCCAAGGAGTCCTACCCCAGTGAGAATAAAAGCGCGGCTCAAGAGGAAGCTTCAAATCATTTAATGCCAAAAACGTTAGTCGTCAACAATCACATACAAATCAACCATCCCCAAACGATCCTCAGCGCCAGTTATTATTGTATAACTATCAACCCATATACTTATCAGAATGCCCCCAATAAAGCTGTCATATTTAAGAGTCTAAAGTCACAGCAGTACAACACCTTGCATCTGAGATTGGAGCGAGACACACTGTGGTTGTGTTAGGTACACCACACAATAGTCGTTTTTTATCACCATGAGCCCAACCCAATGCGTCCACCTTTGACGCGGTATATAATAAAAGCTACAAATGGAAAGTGACCCAAAGAGCAATCTCAAGTCGACTTGAGATGATGCATGAGGAGAATTAATAACCTTATTGTCTTTTGTGCAAAGCTAAAAGAAAGATGTTGCAAGACAACCTCTTATCCATTATTGTACCCAACCCCCTTTTTCGTTGCCTACGTTGACCTTGAGAACCCCCCCCCCCACCTCATCCAATCTTGGATATCACTTTGCCGGTTCAATAAATAAAAGCCGCCTTGTTTCTTGTCATGTGCATCTGTCAAGTCGTGCACACGAGGGTATATAGGGTCAGCAGAACAAGAGCATGTTTGTAACACGTCTATGCCAGGACTTTTTTTTCTCGGCAGGAGGAGGATGTGTGTCGTCATTATCATGTTGATCCCATACATTGATGCAACTATGACGCTTCCCACAACCAGCAAATTCGTGGGCTCCCAATAGCGGCATGCGAGCAGGTTTTTATTTGATGAACAACATACAAGCATGGTAAAAAGGTGTTCAAGCAGGTAGAAAACTCCTTGTTTCACCCATCATTATATGGTAATATGTGAAAAGTGAAACCGAAGGGATGTTCGGGGATATTTATGCAGCCGATCACCCATTGATGCCGTTTTTCATTTGTTCCCGCGCGTCATAACTGACATCCTCCTCCTCTTTATTCACGTCTACATACGTCTTTTTCGACAAAAAACAACAATGACAGACTTGTGGATGGTCATCTTTGGCGGTGACGGGGGCCGCATATCAGCCAACTTTACATGGTGGAATGTAGGTGTCGCCTCCACATTTATCTTGGTGAATGGTAAAAACAGCGACAAAAACAAGCCATGCAGCCATTGTTGAATCATGCATTCATGTCATTGATACGATAGTGGTTATTTCGGTCATGATGCAATTAAAATTGGAGATCCCACTCATTATCAGCTCCGTACGCTGTATACTTCAGCTCAGCGTCATGGTACGTTTTACCCATCTCATGTATACTACGCATCGTCCTCATCATCATCAATCAGGGCTTGATTCTTCAAGACGTCTTTGAAGCCAAAAGCCCATACTATGTTGCATTTTTAACGGGTAAGCCATGTATACAATTTCACGAGTAGCTATCCTATTAACTACCGAGGATATCAGCTGTGCTTATACTTCTCAGCACGTATGAAACTGTTTATGACAAGGCTGATCAAGCTTGGAGTGGGATGGTAAGATGGAAGGTCAAATGGGGCGGGGGAAAGAGGGGTTCTCGTGATGCATGAATAATAACAACAACAACAATGCATATAGTTTATGTCCGTGCTTGTCAACACGGCATTCTCGACCTTATTTATCGGGATCGTTGGCACACGCTATGCCATGAGAGAGCAAAACTTTTGGTTACCTGAAGTCTTTATTCCATCCATTGGCCTATTACTAGGCATCACTGCAAGCTCTATGGCTGTTAGCTTGAATGCGTGTTTATCGGAGCTCACTTCAAACCAAAGCCGGATTGAAACATACCTTTCCTTTGGTGCCACACGTTTTGAAGCTTCAAGATCCATTGCCATTGATGCTGTGCGGCTTGCTATGCTTCCTACCATCAACCGCATGTCCATTGTCGGCTTAATCACTATCCCAGGAACCATGACAGGTCAAATTTTAGGAGGAGCACCGATTTGGAATGCGGTGCGATACCAAGAAATCATTTCTTTTATGATCACTGCTAGTTCAGGCATTGCCGTTTTGGGTGTGGTGGCGGTAAGAAGAATGAAATTGTTTGTGCGTACTATGGTGGATTAAAACATGCTTCATTGTAGTCATGCTTGCACGCCGTGATTGATACCAAACATCGATTACGTACAGAGCGTGTAAAGGAAGTTCAAATCCCCATCCTACATGGATTGAAAAAGTGGTCAGAGAGGAAATTTAATCATACCAAAGAGAAACTCGCTGACATGCGATCAAGGTCGACATCAGATGAAAGACGTCCCCTTCTCTCATCCAATTAATAAAACATAGAAAAGAAACAAAAAGGTCGTTGTTGTTAGTTGCATCACGTGCATAGATGGGTTCTTTTAGTGGATGAACAAAGGTTCTGGTTTTTATCATCCCCCTGATTTTGGCGTTACAGCATGCATGCTGCATGAGATGTACATAACACAAAAGTGTCGTATATATAAGGTCTCCTTTTCCCCTTTACAACGCGACTTCTTTCGTTAACTTTGACATTCCTATGCTGCGATCCACTTTGAATGCAAGCCAAATTCCCGAATGCACTACGAATACATGTATACAACTAGGACAATCGCTTTCTGATTATATCAACTATGACGTCGATCCATGCAACGACTTTTATCAATATGCTTGTAAGCACTACAAGGTTACAACGCTATTCGAACGCTAACATTCTTAATAAGGTGGTAACTGGATCAAGCATGCAAGCATACCTGATGGTCGTGTAGGTAACGGCAATGTAATTAGATCATGAAATTATGAGCCATGGATCTGATTTTTACAAGAACGAAGCACGTTTGGCGACATCAATCAGCAAAACTCTCTCATTATCCAAGGGATACTTGAACAAAGCTATGAAGATTTGCTCCAACAAGATATGACAGCTGGTCAATTTACATCTACAATAGAGGATCGTGACATGGATAAGACAATGTTCGAGACGATGCAGCGATTTTATCATTCGTGCATGGATACGGACACGTTGAACGAACGTGGGCCATCTCCTATTTACGACCAGCTATCTAAGCTTGCCAAGAGTATGCCAAGTGGTGATGAAGAAGCAGCATCAGGGACTATGCGGTTCATTAAGCAAGACAAAGATGATTCTTTTGTATCCTCGCCTTCTCCTTTACGCTTGAAATTTTTGACGGATTTGGTTATACAGGCTGCAGAGGAAGGTACAAGTCCATTAATTACGTTTGATGTGGTACCCAACGATGCGAGCCCAAAAGAATACGCCATTGTCATTAGCCAGCCTGGATTGACTTTGGGATCTAAGCGATACTACACCCAACCCGAAAGACTTGCAGCTTATCAGGAAGGATTGGTTGACTTTGTCACACGTGTGCTCTCTCCAGATAAACAACTATGGATCGACAAGGCGCATCAAGTTGATTTACAGCTGCATGAAAATCGAGAGCAAACCATAGCAATGGTGCAACGTGCCGTTGACGTGGAAACGAAAATTGCATCCATGGCAACGGAAGCGTATGTACACAATCCTTCTCCTTACATAGTGGGAAGAAGAGAGCATTACTTTTTCTAAAACCAAGCTTTATTTCAGTGAAGACCTCATGGATCCTATGAAACGGCACAACCCCATGACGTTGGAAGCATTGACAACCAAATATCCCATCATTGCCTGGCAACAATACCTACGTCATTTTATACCTGGTGATGTTGACGTGCCTGAAAAAGTCATTGTGTATGCTCCATCGTATTTGGAACAACTTGTCGCATGGATAACTCAAGACGACCAGGTGTCTGATGAGGCTTTGAAGGATTACTTTTTATTACACCTGATGTTTCGATGGATCGCAGCATTGGATACCGAGACCCAAAAGCTGTTACAAAAGGTTTATGGAAAAGTGAAAACAGGGAATTCAAACCTTAGGAGCCGAGAGGAGATATGTGTGGCGAGAACCAACATTGGCTTTGGTCATCTTGTGGGGCGTTACTTTGTGATGAAGTCGTTTGGTGGTGATGACAAGCGTGCCCATTTTGATGATCTTGTCACTAACATACACAATACATGGATCAAAAGTGTAACGGCTCTTGAATGGCTAGATGAGAGCACACGCAAAGAAGCACTTGATAAGGTAAACCATCATAAAGCGTCCTGCATCATGCCACTGATGATATGACATGTCGTAGTTGGGTACGCTCCGTCATTTCCTTGGATACAACACCATATCCCCAGATATTCGTTCACCATCATCCCTACATGCCCATTATCGAACATTGCATGATGCCATACATGACAACAACAACGACTTTTATGCAGATGAACTTGCAATAGCGCGCTTTTTGCAAGGTCAACGATGGGTGAAAGTGGGCAAGCCGGCTGATCAAAACGATTGGCGTATTGTATATCCACATACTGGCAATGCTTTTCAAATACGTCCTCTTAACGCTGTATGTACATAGGGTCATTGATGTCTTGACGTTGTTTACATGCGCTGAATTTTTCCCCCTTCCATAGATTGTGATCCCTGCAGGCATCCTTCAACACCCGGTATATGACGCAAACGCATTAGCTTCCATCAACTATGGTACTATTGGCGTGTTGATTGGCCACGAGTTGACGGTACGTATAAATGCATACATGGATTTGGAGATGTCACGCGCTAAAGGTATACGTGTAGCATGCATTTGATGATACAGGTCGCTTATTTGACAGCCATGGACAACTTCAACAATGGTGGACGAACCATACTGCAAAAATGTTTGATGAGAAAGCCAAATGCTTTATTGATCAATACAACCAATTCAAGGTAATAGGACCCAATGATGAAGAAGCAAATGTAAATGGGAAGGTTAGTATACTGGATCTCTTTAATCATTACGCACAAGCTCATAACAATGGTTCATTGTATGTATAGCTCACATTGTGTGAGAACGTGGCTGACAATGGTGGTCTGGCTGCTGCATACAAATCCCTTCAAGGGGTATGGGCGGATGAAGCATTGACTAAGAACGAGTTGGATGGATACATCAAACTTCCACATTCAGAGCTCACTCCAGAGCAATTATTCTTTTTCGGTGCTGCAAGAACATGGTGCGCTAAATCACAACCCCAATATGCATTGCATCGCGTGAGTCGATTTAGAGGATATGAACAACATAGGCAGTGGATTAACGTTATGCTGTATAGGCTTATACAGACGCACATGCACCACCCGAGGTGCGCGTTAATGCCGCAATGCAAAACTTCCCACCCTTTGCTGAAGCCTTCCAATGCCCTGTTGGCAGCCCAATGAATCCAAAGAAGAAGTGCACGATTTGGTAGCCATCATTCTAATCCTTCCCCAACATCAATAATGCACAATGTTGTTTGCTGTATTATAAAATTCCAACCACTACTGCTATATCAAGCATCATCGTCTCCTTTTCGTCCTTCTTCAAACCGTGCTTGCTGATCGCGGATAATGCTCTGATACATCTCCTTGGGATACTCGCTTCCTCGGATTTGAAATGCATAGCAAGCTGTCATCATGTCGTGTAAGGTCAAAAGATATAGTGTAATGGATGTTGCTATATACTTGCCTCGTTCAACCTTTCCAACGCTTGCTCGCATTGCTCCCATCTTTTTGTTCAATATCGGTAATGATGATCCGGCAAGCATCTCGCAATCTACACATCATGTTAAGAGACGCTCGCTCCTATATGATAAAATGTATCCTCCGTCATACCTGTGCTAATATTCCGTAACAGCGTGCAGATATCCATGGCATGCTTGTAATTCCCAGATGTAACAGCTGATATAGCGTAACGCATCAACTCGCCAGTGAAATCAGCCAAGCCCAACACCTAACACCAAAGTTAAGTAACATCCCCTTGTGCGAAAATCATGGATCACACAACTCACATAATCTTGGGCTCGTACTTCGATCCACTAAAATCCAAGTTACTAAAGAGAACCAGGTATCCCCACGATTTCACAACTTGCCTGCTTTCCTTCCTCATCCTTGAAATAGTTATCCACTTCCTCTTTAGTGATCAACGTGCCCTTTTCAAGATAATGGAAGAATGCAATGCCTTCGATCTGAAAGAGAAAAGAGTGTGTTGGTCAACTGCTAGAATAAATGAGCTCGCGTACTACTTACAAATTCCTCAAACGCACCAGCGAAGCTCCTGGCATATCTACGTCAATGATACGTACGCATGTTAGTGCATTTTTGGCTGATAGATCCATCACTTTACTCACCTCTCATAATTGGGACCCTCCACTTCAGGTGCAAGTTGTCGAAATAAGCCCATGATCTCATCCTGCTTTGACTTTGCCTCCTTGTAATCGGTACCACGTTGAATAGCTCTACATGATAATTCTTCTTTAGCCGACCTAGAGACGCGTCGTATACCCTTGACCTCTACCTGTGTAAAGCAAAGATCATCTTTTTGCTCTGAGCCGTGATATCTCTATCCATCGTTGTTGAGTACAAGTTCGTGTCGATAAAACCGTTGTTTCGGGATATGTGTATACCTTGACAGTTTGATAATACGTTCACGACGATCATGCTGCAAATGGAAAGCGCAAGGTGTGTGAGTACGCGTGTTGCGCCATCCTCTCAGTGTTGCCGAGCGTTTACATGGGCATCCAATACGTTGCGACAATTCTTAAAGAACTGCTCAATGTCCATTGTGTGGTGGTTTGACGGGTGACAAGAAAGAAATAAAGATCCAACGAGACGAGTCGACCGTGTCTTCTTTGTTCCTACAAACCCCGCGTTCTCCTTGCTCCTGCTGCTGCTGTTGCCATGGTAAGCCCACATGGAACAATGGACAACCTCCATGCGAACTCATTTTAACCTTGCTGATCCAGGCTCCTGTTGCTCTTCTTCTTGTGGATATTCAAAACGACTTTATGGAAAAGGGTTCCCTGGCTGTACCCAACGCGAGTCAAATTATGCCAGCAGTGCTCAGGCTTATCAACGACACCAAGGATCGCATTGTTGTTGCCTCCAAGGTATGTCATCATGGATATATAGAATCACCTCTACGCTTTGAACTTGTGGAATGGATTGTTCATGGCATTGCATATAGGATTGGCATCCATCCAACCATATCAGCTTTGCATCTAATCATGCGGATAAGCAACCATTTGAGCAAATCAAATTCGAGTATCGTGGACGTGAGTCGCAGCAAATCCTTTGGCCTACACACTGCGTGGTACGTTGATCCCTTATATAAAATATCAATGACTCATTTTCATGTATGCATACAGCAAGGATCTACTGGTGCAGAGCTGGCAAAAGACATCCTTAGTGGCAGGATCGATTACATTGTCAACAAGGTATATATATATTAGGTTGTTTTGTTCATCATGATGGTTTCATTGACGAGGTAGGTTAGGGACAAAACCACCATGTTGATTCCTACAGCGCTTTCGCCGACAATGATTATCATGAAATCACCTCCTTAGCAAAGATCCTCTATCAAAACTTCGTGGATACGGTGATCGTCGTGGGATTGGCAGCTGACTACTGCGTCAAGATGACATGCCTCGATGCTGTGAAATTTGGTTTCAAGACCATCCTCGTCAAGGAAGGCACCCGTGCCGTTTCTCCAAACGACTTTGAATCAACAATGCAAGAGCTCCAAGACAATGGGGTCGAGGTTGTTAGTATTGATGATGCCGCTTTTGTTAGCCAGTATTTGCAATAATGAAATCACCTTGTTGCTTTGCAACCTTTCTATCACAACTTTTTCGCAAATGGTAGCGGTTTACATCATATAGCATAATGGTAGTAAAGACATGGGATGGTTTTAATTACACTTGCATGAGAACAATGCTCTTGCTGCAGATATTACTTCCATGATTCAATTGCCTTGATGCGGGCTGATTTGGCTTAGCTACACCCAAACAAAGGTACGTCCGGTGAGATAGCTATGCATGCTGCGTTTATGGGCTGATGTAATCTCTCTTTGACCGTAGCTCAGTCAAATCAGCTCGGATCAAGGCAATTGAATCAGGAAAATAAATGCTTGGAGCAGAAGCATCGTTCACATGCCATTGAATGACCAAAAGTTTGGATTGGAAGGAAGTGGCTGTTAACTGCCAATACGTGCCTGTTCCGAAACAATGCATAAGATATCATCCATTGACGCTTCCAATCATGCAAAACAGGTGTGTTACACAAACACGTTCCTGCACATCTTGCGCTCTATCAGGGTCAAGCTACTTCGCAATGAACAAAGACCACTCTTCATATAGCATCACGCTTACAAACATAAAGGTGCCTGTATCTCCAAACTTTACAAT
>NW_026695423.1:30700-84273 GCF_029851405.1 Lichtheimia ornata | reverse complement strand
TCATCAATCTATCAGCTCATCACCATTCTCAACGGACGATTTATCACACTTTGTGGTCACAGAAATGCCCACACCCACCGATGCAGATATAAACAAGATGAATGTTGCCGCCCATCGCTTTTCTCCCACACATCTCTCTTTCTTTCCATCATATCGTTACTTCCTTGCTGGCAACTCCAAAGTCCCTTGGTGAGTATTATGATTGAGAGTCCTTTTGTATACGATCCATGTGCTAATACCTGTGATGATCTTTAGCGTCTCATTGTTGTCCTAGCACTTCCATTTTCCTTGTTGTCATTGTGATATTCGGCTCTTCGTTCAGCTGGTGTATCGCACACGATGGCATTCGAAACGGGGCGCTTAGTCTTGTATAGTTTCAACCCGAATCCACCTCTTAATCGCGTTCCGATTGTATACCTTGATGGAAACTATGAAAACGTGAGCTATACAAACCTTGGGTTTGGTAAGTTCTATCTTTTCTTTATTTTGCCATGCATATTAACTTATACAGAATCTATAGATGTTGATAACCTTCAATACATCACCTGGACTCAGGAAGGTAAGCTGTAATCATCTTGCTTGATGAACCATATACTCATGTCCCGTTTGATGTAGCTGCCTCCCGAAATGTTAGATTAGTTGGCATACTGTAGTGCAGCCTGCATGGGGGTGTTTTCACGTAATTGTGTATTATGGATTGGCGCTATGGGGCTGTAAGTTAGGCTTGGATCTTTTTACACTGGGAATGCTTCTAATAGAGTGACTTTCTAGTTCAAGGCTGTATCCACCTGCATCGCACATGAAATCCCAATGTTGTCAATGAAGCTGTATCCCACCGAGATCGTGAACTGCTGCAAGTGTTTATCGAAATACAACATAAAACAATGATCGATATCAAGTTTTATTTGCCCATCAATGGATAATACTGCCTCCAAATGATCAAGCAATATGGAGTACCACCTGTCGTCATTGCCATATGCATCAACAACAGCGCATCAGCAGTGACGGATATGGAGATAAGCGATGATGACAACATTCCCTTCGCGTCAAGGTACCTGCGCTTTCAGTATTTGTAGTTCAACTTGGGTGGAGGAGTGTTGAAAGGTATCCACATACATTGTCGTAATGCTGAATGTCGGCACCAAAGATCTCTTTGGCAAGGCGGAACAGGAGCTGGATTGTGGGGTCATCACGTCGTGTCATTGAAATCAAGGATGTTTGTTGCTCGATGAAGAAATGTGCGATATGTAGCAACAAATGGATACAATGGTGTTTGATCAAGGTATGGCCTGATGGTGCCAGCATTTAACAAGTGGAAGGAGTTGGCCCAACCTGGACAAGGGAGTGCTGCAGCAAGATGTCAGTGAAACCAATCAAAGGAAGCGAACTGCCCAAATCTTGGATGATGGATTGCTGTTCGTCAAGGAGATCGCAAAGAAGCATTGTCAACATGCATCATCATCATCATCGTCGCCATCATCTTCGCCATCATCTTCGCCATCATCTTCGCAATCGCAGCCATCATCATCATCATCTACATCAACAATAAGGCGTTGATCCCGCTAACGACAACGTTCTTCATCCACAAGCAGCACAGCATCCAATGATATTTTGCCATTAGTACATCACAAGAATGCCAATCGGGTTTTTGCTGACGCTTGGAGGAAGACATTTGGCGATGACATGGATTGGTCCAAGTTGTATAAAGTGGTCAAGGACATCGGCCTCTTTCAATCTTATAATTCCGCAAGTTCCCTTAAATCCTCTTATTCCCGTGCCAAATCCCAATCTACATAGCTACATACCCCTTCTTTTATATATATTCCCCCATTTGCTTATACATAATACCATCGATCATCATGTAATAGAATCCAGCGTCATTGCCTTCTACAAGCATAACAAACCCAAGCACGAATATCACAGCCTCGTTGATGCGCTGCAGGTATGCGCAATGATTTTTTGCAATCCCTCGTCTTAGACAGCTTGGTGGCAAGTGGCAAAGGACACAACATACTTACGAGTAAACCGAAGCACATTCCTTATTGCACTTCCAGACATGTATATTATGCCATCACAATAAACCATTTCACTTTTAACATCGCTGTACATCATGGTGATGAGTCGACTTAATAACTTGCTCAATAAATAAGAGCAATCCAATCATGAGAAGTATCGAACACGATGCTCGAATAGCAGGATGTAGATAAAAGATGCATCAGGGGACGGGTGATGGCTATGAGATAAGTAGGGTATGCCATGCATTTACGGCACTCTTTGTATTGATCATCATCAAGTCAACAATCCCGCGCTCTAAGGGTTTATGTACTACGTCCTGCTATGAAAGCAGTGATTTTATTTGAGACAAAGACACCGAATTGCTATCTACACGGTCCTTTGTTTTATAGGTTAAGCTTATTTAATGAGAGGGGTTACATCTTTGACGAGAGGCGCTGCATGCACTTTGTATGAGACCCATCGCTACAGCAACGGCACTACTTGAACAAGGAGCGGTGCTAAATTTGGCGAGAAACGTTACCTCTCCCGACCAAAGGCACTCTTATCATCGACCTATGTCAGTTTGCAATACAGCTCCACAAACATGAGAGATGTATTAGAAGATAGTACACCAAAAGATGATCTGAAGGGTTACCCTGCTGTTGTGACGAAGGTGGAAGATACCTGGACCTGACAACAAAAATTCAGAAAGCAGGATATCACCAAGGACACACAATTCCAAGTGCTCAATCGATTTTGTAGCGGGTCATCATCCAAAAGATGATTATGATTCACGCTTATGCATAATGCCATTCTCTAGTTTAATTCATTCGGCTATTACCACGTTCGTCTTAAGACATGTTGTTTTATTAGGATGTTGATACCAAGGATAATGCAACTACGTTTCCATAGAGTGGCTACCTTCAAACACTATAGTGAATGATCCATTGCTGAACCCGAAGCATTGGTGGACAAGAAAAATTGCTGCATAAAGTGGGGGATGATTGTGGCGAAAAGCCAGCATCGGGCGTCATTGTCCTTGTACTCTTTTTCCTGCTTTGCTATCTTTTTCTTCCAATGCAGCAACAGCAGCAACAGCAACAACCTTCACCTTCGACTGATTCAACAAACGAGGTCGACGATTCGCTCATTGCTGCTTTACTCGTCGTTGGCTTTCATCATGCCTATGGTCCAATTGTGGAATTCTGCGTACCGCCTTTACCGCAATACAATCATGAGGGAAGCAGCCAGCAGGATTCACTTCAAAAGCTTGAATTGCCAGAGGAATGGAGCTTTTTGCCTTTCCTTGCGTTACCTGGTAAGGTTTGCTATATGCACGTCTTGTTTCAAAAGCTCACCCACCACCTATGTGAGTATAGACGGGGCACACCAAAAGGACGAGGATTTTGCCTATTTCCATTTACCACCTGTTCCCGGATGGCCTGTTGCTTCGTCAACGTTGTTTGGTATTTCATGCAATCGACAAATAGCCACCAAAGTAAGTTGCTTTTAGGGAAACGCTGAGAGGAGAATAGGGACATTTACATATGGGATCATTAATAGGATTTACAAGTCAAGACCCCGGATATGACCCGATCAATTGTTCAAAAGGCAGTGGTTGTATTGGCACGTCAGGCAGGTCTAAATAAGATCCCGTGATGGGTATATACATGTTTCTAATCTTGGTATACCCTTTCAAGCCTATTTTTGGCCCATTACGACAAAAGTTGGCAGTCATTACATCGGCATGGTTTAATCAACGAGATTTTACGCAACTTGGGATCTTACACGTGAGTCCAAGCGAAAAGGATGGATGACATGTTATTGATCCCCTATCTTTAGAACCTGTACAACAACTTGAAAATGACATACCGTGGACGGATAGATGATTCTACGTTATACATGGGGACATCGTTACGAGAACTGGTTCACAAGTTTAAAAGCAAGACACTCGTATTACTGAAATTGTTACTGCTGGAAAAGAGGGTATGTATATGGCAAGTGGATAATGAAAAAGATGAGATCCTTATGCATCCATTAGATGCTCTTTTATGGCTACCCGGTGGAATGCTTGTGCACGTTTGAATATTCTTTGATATCATTAGTACCTGGTGAGTATAGTGCAATGGGATGTAGGTGACACATTACTGATATTTGGAGATGGGAGGTAGGGTTGTTAAGGTCATTGCAGGATTCAGGGGAACCCGATCTTGATACCACATCACAATTTCTACGAACAACGGAGCCCAAAGAATTGAGCAATGGTGACAAGGAGAGCCTTTTACGATTTATGGGATTACCATTGAGGCTTTTTGAAAAGGTATATACACAATGAGAGAGTGATGTTGTATGGATCAACTCACATAGCTTCATTCAGGGATCCTTTTTTCAGCCTTATCTTCCATTGCAGCAGATTGATATCCTCTCATCTGAAAAGACACATGCATACGTGGTTGGCACGACAAATCAGATATTCTTCCACCAGAAAAGCGACGCCCATATCGATGTTCTTGTCAATGTTAGTATAGACCGTGTGCTCGTTATGGCTTCTTCTTACAATCCTTTTGGTTAAGGTCGAATCAGGCACTATAGAATTTTACAATCACAAGCTCGAGAACCTTGTAAACCCTACATTGGCAGATCGCAGGTGGATGGAAAAGATCGTTCGCGTTGTAAACGATACATGGGACGATAAAGGTAATCTTCATTGTGACAATGCTGCTTTAAGTGCAATACTAATGCATCTATGGTTTATGGTAGATCCAAGCAGGCCGGTACAAAACACGTATCTTGGATCGGACGATTATCTAAGGGCGCGATTTGAAGAGTATATTCTATCGCTCTTATCCAGCATGAAGCACGCTCAGGACGCCAATTTAATACCGAATATGGAAAATGGGGAAGACGCATCTCACGAAGAAGTGATGCCTGATGATGACAGCCGTAAGTTGCGATCGTTGCAATGTTTCATCAGCACTAACCTCGGGGACATAGAACGCAACTACTTGGTTGATTATAGCACGCGATGGCTGATGGCATGGCGCGAGACCAACAACTTTGCTTTATGGAACAAATATACTGATCATGAGATATACGAGATTGTGGAACCAGGGTAAAGTTGTTTTGGGATGCCATATACGCATAGCTAATTACCACGTTAGGCATCCTGGCATGGGCAACATTTCAATCGTCGATATTCAAAACACCTTATCAAAGTAAGCGATATATAAAGATCATGGCAGCAATTGGTACCTAATCAAGACTCTTTAGTCGTTTCCGAGAATTGCAATTGAAACAAAACTTGGCACCTTTACGACAAACGTTATCCCGTGCGATGTCAGGTGGTGCAAAAGCGTTTTCATCTGGAAGGTCAAAGCTGTTCAAGGGCATGGATAACTTTTGGAATGAATTTGAGCGAGGTATCCAAGATGGTGACTCTCCCAGGCGTTCTTCAGCTGACACAGCCGAGTTTACTACCAATGACGGCCAAAGTACGTTACACGCATAAAGAGGCGGGGGAAGAAAATGATTGATGACATGTGAAATCTAGGTCAACGATCCATGGCTGAAAGTCGAAGGTGGTCATCCTTTATGGAAAGCCCATCACAGCAACAACAACAACAACAACAACAACACGCTGAAACCGCAGGACAACAAGCGGGTCGTTTATTTTCCAACTTTTCATCGTTCTTGAACCGAAAGCAACGTGAGATATCTCAAGCTATGGAAGTATGTATAGTAACTATGTTGCTATGGAAACACGATGATGCTCATTACGTAATATAGGCTTCCAATTCTCAGTCTGATAACAATACCACGCATAGCCGACCAACAACAACGGGTGGACCAGCTTCTTCAGGGCATACGAGTGATGACGATAGCTCGGCTTTTGTTGATGTAGGCGCCATGTTTCCCTCATCTCGTGCTGTGGTCAAGGCTGGCAATGAATCAGATAACAAAAGGCATCAAGGAACGGCATGATTCAAAGTACTGTAATTAGAACTGTAATAGTTAATATGGTAAAGGACATCCACATCATTAGAATAAACATTACCTTGTCGAGAGTTCAATACAATTGCTGGCTGCTTTTGGTGGTGATTAGAAAGTGGGGCTTTCGTGATTACGAATGTATTAATACGCACACGTAACGCATTGATGTACATGGTGATCGCGAATATAAAGTTATTGTGATACATCACACGATGTGAATGAGACCTTTCACCACCTTGAATGAGTGGGAGTATTTAATGCACGGAAAGCGGGAAGCTTTTGTCAAGTGGCTGAAAAAAATCAATCGGGATTTCGTTCCAAAATGGGCAAACACCGCAAACCAACAATGCACACGGATGATGGAATTCACTGAAGGTAATGGTAAATAGAAGTGGGTCCGTGCGAAAAAACAAGAGCGGTAGGAGTGATGTGGGCTGTGTGTGTGAGAGCGTGTGTGAGAAGGTCGTATGCATCCCAAGAAAAAAACGTTATGCATGAGAAAATAAAAACATGGCTAGGCCGCTTTTGTTTCTTTTTTTGCCTCTCTCTCTTTCTTTCCCTTTTTTTTACCCACAAACCCCATATCCGCTGCATCCATCCATTACAAAAACATGCTCTTTGCTACATGCAACAAACGTCTTCGAGAAGATGTCGATGAACCCGAACCAATACGACGACGCCTGATCACCAAAAATACAATCCATGACATGACCCTCAAGAGCTATATGCAACACAACGACAGCTTTGCCGACTTGAGTATATCCAAATTGTTGAATCATGCAAGGCATCTTGTGTTGTTTTGTTATAGAAACGACTTGTACGTAACACAACAACATGATGCTCCAACTCCTCCTTCGCTGATGATGCATTACTTTATTAGTACACCACAAGCGATTCAAGACATAACCGATATCCAGTAAGCGCGTAAAAATGTGTAGAGTTTATATACATGATGCCAACATACATGATCGATTAGAAACTATGCGGCACAATTCCTTGCTCTTGAAGCTGTGCCACTCGCATTATCCACAGATACCACCATGACCCATCGTGCCTTTGCACGATTATTACCACAACCCCTTGGTTTTCCCCTTGGTAAGTGCGTGGATCACTGTTTTTGAATCATCAAACTCATCATCGGCTCTATGTGTTCAAGTCTCAGACAATGTACGATTGTTTTGTAACCATCTCGGCACCTTGGACAAAGAACATGGATGCTCTAAAAGGTAAAAGGGCCACCAATGGCATGATTGAGCCATGTAACTAAAACCATCCTCAGGGCCATTTTCATTATCAATCCAGACAAAGAAATTGTTTATTGTCGGCTTTATGATGACACGACTCCTTTTCATATTGACCCTTTGATTCAACACGTAAGTTTCATGGATGGCTTATATGTGCCATTGTCATCTCACATTGATAGATTAGATATCCTGATACGAATTTTATTGAAACAAACTTTGACGCTAAAGGAAAGAAGATCAAGAAAGCTTTACGTTGCGAAATATACAAAGTTGTGTATGTGTGTGTGAAGGAATTTTTAAAGGTGCAATGTGTAAAAGAAACGGCATGGCAATGATATTGCTATGTAAGAAAAAAAGAAGAAGCTATGTTTTAATTATAGAAGAGAGTGGGTATGGCAGTCTTCTTTAATAGTTGTTATGGGCAACGGATGCAGAAGCACGGGCCATTGAGCTGCCAGATGCATGAACCTTGAAAGCTGCTGCTGAAGAAGAGGCAGGTGCAGCAACAGAGCTAGCAGATGCTGCACGCTTGTAAAGAGCTGAAGAGGAAGCAGCAGCCGATGATGGGGCAGCCATAGAGCTAGCAGAAGCAGCTGAAGCCGATTCTTGACGCTTGTAAAGAGCTGAGGATGAAGCAGCAGCTGAAGAAGGTACAGCCAAAGAGCTAGCAGAAGCAGCTGAAGCCGATTCTTGACGCTTGTAAAGAGCTGAGGATGAAGCAGCAGCAGAGGATGGTGCAGCCATAGAGCTAGCAGAAGCAGCTGAAGCTGATTCTTGACGCTTGTAAAGAGCCGAAGAGGAAGCAGCAGCCGATGATGGGGCAGCCATAGAGCTAGCAGAAGCAGCTGAAGCCGATTCTTGACGCTTGTAAAGAGCCGAAGAGGAAGCAGCAGCTGAAGAGGGTGCAGCTGAAGCTGAAGCTGATTCTTGGCGCTTGTAAAGAGCTGAAGATGAAGCAGCAGCAGAGGATGGTGCACCTGAAGCAGCAGCAATAGAGCTAGCTGAAGCTGAAGCTGATTCTTGACGCTTGTAAAGAGCTGAGGATGAAGCAGCAGCAGCAACCGAAGAAGCAGCGGCAGATGAAGCAGCAGCTGAAGATGGTGCTTGACGCTTTTCAAAAGAAGCGGATGCAGATGATGGTGCAGCAACGCTAACGGAAGCAACAGAGGCAGACTTTGGCATCTTGTACATAGAAGAAGGAGCAGCAGAAGATTGAACAGCTGCGGCAGAAGAGCTTGCTGGTGCTACACTTTCAGGTTCGGGATTGAAGAGGTTACCAAAGAAATCAACAATGCCACGCTTATCATTAGCGTGCATGGCTGAAGCGGATGCTGAGGCTTGATGGAACATGGATGATGATGATGCAGCTGAGGCCGATTGACGTACAGCGCTTACAGAAGCAGGGTAAAGATCCATGGGTTGAGCAGATGCCCAAGAAGCCAATGCAACAGTGGCAACGGCAGTCAAAGTGAAACGCATGATGATGGGTTAGTAGTAGTAAGAAAAGAAAAGAGAGTAAAGGATAATGAGTGGATGTTTTGTGTGATATTCGGGAAGATGTGTCAATGCAGCTCGTAGTATTTAAACCAGTGGATGACCGGGAATGCGAGTCAAAGGGAATTTCTTTACGAACCAACCATGGACGTCTTTTAAAAAGGATTTGACAGCAGAAAAATGTGTCAATCAATGTTGTAAAAGAAAGTTCTCATTCCAAGAAGAGACCAGTTTGCAAAAATTCCCGTCATGTCGAGAATAAAACAAGCAAAGCATGTAATATGAACCAATGTTGTATCATCAAAGAGTTGCGTAGCATGCTCAAAAAGAGAAAGGGGGTGATGGTTGTTGTCAAGGGGGGATATCCCATCCAATCGATCAATCTCATTCGCGTTTACGCGGGAAGCTTGCTACTTTGTGAACTCAGCGAGTTTGCTTGGACAATTGTAATGGTCCGCTTTCAAGTCGTCGTGCACGTTAGTTGTCTTGGACCCATCTCCCCCCACCAAAACTAAAAAGCAACATGGTATGTCGATAACCACACTCTTTCTCTCGCTTTCCAATCAACTCAATGGCTCAATGTTCAACATTCTCTTCTCAAACTATCGTTCATCTTTCGCCCATCTGCGACTTTATACAACACGTCCTTGAATAGTCGAATACGCTACGTCCATATCTCACCGCCGTACGATCCTCATTGACAGCAGCATTGTGTCTCGATAACTTTTCATCTGAGATTGCAGAACGACATAACACGCCCGAAGTTGAATCTGGGTATAGTATTTTTCGCTTTCGTGTGGTATTCAATATAGCTGATATCACGATAGGAAATCCAAGGAGGTCTTGTTGAACCCTCTTACCATCAGTCGAAACGAAAATGAAAAGGTGTTTATCGAGCCATCCGTGAATTCCGTTCGTATTAGCATCAAGGTCAAGCAAGCTGATGATTTGGAACGTATCTTGTGTCACAAATTTGCCCGTTTCTTGATGATGCGTGCTGAAAGCTTCGTCATTTTGCGCCGAAAGCCAGTCGAGGTATGAAAGGATGAGGAGGACGAGGAGGAGGGAAAAAGATCATTATTCTCATTGGGGCTACTATTAGGGCTATGATATTTCCTTCTTGATCACCAACACACACACTGAGCAAATGTACAAGCACAAGCTCGTCGACTTTATCGTGCATTTCATGGAAGAGGTCGATAAGGAAATCTCAGAGATGAAGTTGAGCGTGAACACTCGTGCTAGAACCGTTGCAGAAAGCTACTTGGCTCAGGTATGATTATCAATCGTAGGGTGATGGATATGGATACTCATAGGTCATTTTTTGTAGTTTGCATAGAGGATGATTGCTTAGCTATGTCTTGGGTATAATAAACGGGATCGTAGTTCCAGTAACCAATATCAAGGAGTGGGGGGTGGGGATCGGGATCTTTGATGATGTAGTTTCCTTTTACCTAGTTGAATCCTGATACACGCACACACACGCGCACATGCACATAAAAAAAAAGTCCACTGTACCCAAAAAAGAACAATCTAGTGCTTGATGCCTTTTACCCCACGTTTATCAAATGGATCCGCTTTTTGTGTTACATGATGCAACATCATTTAACCTGCGCCTGCCAAGCTGTTTATCCTTCTTCTTGTGTCTCTTTTTTTTTCTAACCCCACTCTCACTCTTGTTACCACCATGAATTCATTGATTGAAGAAATCCTTGGCCCCTTGCAATACAACATTCATGGCGAAGATGCATGTCAAGACAAGCCATACAATGATGATTTATTACAAAGCATGGCGTTGGATGTCGACCATATGAACCTGATGCTTAGCAATCATGGCATGTTTGATGATATGATGTTGGATGACAAATTTTATCCTGATACAGCAACCACCACCACCACCATCAATGACACTACACTTCAACAAGTATTGATTGACGGCCTTACAATGTTGCCACCACCATCATCCTCATCATCGACCTTTGAAGAATCATTGACCTACATCACGGGTGATGGCGGGGAAACGGAAACAGAAGCAACATCCTTGGGGTATCATTCATCCCCTTCATTATCAAGTAGCGATCTTATGGAACTACCGAGTTCAGTTCTTCCACCCTCATCTCAAGAAAATGATACATGGGCATCTTTTTTTCATCATGAAGATGATGATGACAATGATAACAGCGATGAGGCTGCTGTAGTTCTACAACAACAAGAACAACACATGTCATTGCCGGGTCCGACCGTACCATCATTTACGACGACAAGCCATCCCGAGATGTTAATTCGAAACCGAGGAGAGGAATACACGGTCATCATCATGAGTGGCCGTGTTGCACAAAAGAGTTACGGGACCGAGAAGCGGTAAGAGATATGCTGATGATCCGTGAGAAAAATCCCAGGCTCCTGATTGGGTCCCTTTAGATATCTCTCGCCTCCACCCACCATTTTAGTGTTTGGTGGTCACCATCATCAGCATCCATATCCACCACCTCCCTCCACCGCCTCCTGCCGTATCACCACAGCGGATGAAGCTGGCCCCGTACGACATGAAACATTCTATCCCGATCAAGATCGATGTCTTAAATGCGTCTCCAAACAATTACATATTGCCGAACGCCGGAAGCAAATCAAGGTTTCTGTCGACATTCCTAACTTTGGTACCTTTGTAAGCAAACCTATCAAGGTCATTAGCAAGCCAAGCAAAAAGAAACAAAACAGTGCCAAACATCCAGAATGTAAGAGAATACATGTATGTGTGTGTGTGGCTTACGTACAAGGTCCTCATATTAGTTTTCTTCTTCATTTAGTATATGTTCAACATGGCTCAACCATTGCTTTATTCAATCGTATTCATTCACAAACGGTATCAACACGCTATCTTGGTGTCAACTTGGAAAAATCTACCAGTGAACTTGCATTCAATGCACGACCCAGCACGTGGGATCCATTTTTGATTTGGATTGTGGATAACCATGTCACTGGTGGTGTATTGCGTTATAACCAACGTGTGGTCTTGCAATGTGTACGCACCGGTTTATTGAGCCCTGTGATGATCATCAAGCGAAAACAACAACAACGTCGGTCATCATCAACGTCACCATTCACGCCTATTGAAGATAATGAACCTGTATCACAACTTCATCGCATCACCCTTGAATTGGTAGACCGACCCTCCCATTATCTCACGTGCATCAACGATACCGTCATGACTGCTGCTACAGCCACAGTGAATGATGATCAAGCCATTTGGACGATTGTGGGGACCGAATTTGCCACCTATTCCTTTTGGAAACCATCATCATCATCATCCTCAGCTGCCGTGGTAGCATCTCCTTTTCCTGAAATCACCCATGTTGAAAAGCAAAACGATCAAATCATCTTTACAGGCACAAATTTGCATGACGACTTGACTTTTTGGCTAGGTGACGTGCAATGTCCTATTATTGACACCAAGCCTGGTACACGTACATGCCGTCTTCCTCCCACAAGCGCCTTATTGGCCAGTCAATCACTCGTTGTTGAGAATGGCGATACATACAAGTTACCCATTTTACTCATGCGACAAGATAACGAAGGCATTGTTTATGGCACTGGAAGGCATTATACCATTTAAAAATAGCCCCCATCTTTTTGTATATTCCACACACAAGTCATCATCATTCCATCCCATCGTATATATATATAAGCAGTTGTTGTATTATAGAAGCAGTACGTAGTAGTAGTAGTATACAGTAAACAAAATTCAGTGATTCAAAGTAATTGGAGCTCGTCTCGCACCGACTCTGCTGTACGAATGACTTGGGATGGTATGCCTTACAAATGACGTATGAGTATACGTGTGTGTGTGTGCATATATGGCATGTATGTAATTTACCTGCAAGCTGTGCTACTTTGAGACCGTGTGATTGACGACATACACCTGGTAAGACACGATGAAGAAACGAGAAACGTCCTGATTCATCTTGGCGAAGTTCAGTCTTATAGCATTCCACACGTTGAAAAGCATCCTTTGGTTTGGCGGCAATAATGTGATCAGCAAGCTCGTGGTAGTGAGTAGCGAAAAGAGTACGACATTGGATATGATCATGTAGATAAGCAAGGATAGCGAATGCCAATGCACGACCATCTGCAGTTGATGTCCCACGACCCACTTCATCCATGATAACAAAAGATTGGGCTGTAGCGTGCTTTAGGATGGTAGCTGTTTCACTCATCTCCACCATAAAGGTCGATTGTTCCTCCGCAAGGTTATCAGCAGCACCCACTCGACTAAAGATCCGATCGGCAATAGCAATGCGTGCTTCACGTGCTGGAACAAAGGCACCCATATGAGCCAATAAGAGGATAATAGCATTTTGTCGTAAAAATGTACTCTTGCCACCCATGTTGGGCCCTGTCAACAACCATGCTGTATTCTCGTCGTTGAGGTGACAATCATTCTTGATAAAGGCCTTGCCTCCCAAAGCCAAATGTGCTTCCACCACGGGATGTCGACCTCCCACAATATGCATATCATGCGATCCATCGGCTGTCATCAAAGGTCTCACGTGACGATATTGCCGTGCCATCCATGCAAAGGAACACAACACATCCAATTGGGCAAGCGTACCAGCTGTAGCAACAATCGAGTCCGCTTGATCAAGCACTTTGGCCACCACCGAATCCCATACTTGGCTCTCAAGCTCAATGATACGTGCATGTGTGTTTTGTAATTGAACCGATAACGTTGTCCATTCATCCACTTGGTATCGATGCTTGCTCTTGGTTTGATTGACAAGGGTTGCGTCTGGGCAATGCGCAAGGAGCTTGGATGCTTGGGACGCATTGACTTCAACAATATGACTATAAATAGCATTGACCAACAATGATACGGATCGTCCCGCCACACTTTTCAGCTTTTGGTCCAATTGTTCACGTTGTTGATTGAGTCGTTCAAGGTCATTGTGAAGCTTCAAGAGCTCTCGATCGAAATGGGGGCGCACATAACCAAAATCAAATCCTCGTGTCTCGCATGATGCAATCTTGTCGTGATCAAAAGCGGCATCAATGGTGGATGCCAAAGAGTCATGTGGATCCAAATCCGTAATAAGGGATTGAATGGCGTCATTGTTGTTGGTGGTGGTGATAGTAGTGGTGAGCAGCCATGATCGAGCCTCCTTGACAGCTGTTAATGTCGCCCATATTTGCATCAAATCCATATGTTGTCCACGTCCCAAGGCAAGTCGTTGCAAAGCACGTTGAGCATCAGCACTCTGCTCCAACACATAACGCACCTGTTCCAAAATATGACGTTGTTGTACAAAGAATTCAACCACATCTTGTCGTCTCGTGATGCCTTTTAGTGATGTCAAAGGTGCCGCCAGCCATCGTGCTAATAATCTTGAACCAGCACTTGTCACTGTATGATCCATGGTGCCAAGGAGACTATTGGTCCGCTTCCCTTCTCGTAATGTCTTTACAAGCTCGAGTGATGCCACGGCTGCACTATCGATCTGCAATGTATCATCCATGTTGACACGTTGTGGTGGTAAAAGTCGTGGTTTGGTATCCACATGCGTCTCATCAATGTATCGTAATAAAGCCAAGCTGGCACCACATTCAGCTGCAGAGAATTTTGTCTCCATGGTTGTAAACATGTTGTGCAAGTAACGTTGACCTTCGCTTCCATCAAATACTGAATCAGGACGTGGTGTGATGGCTATGCTTGGATCAGCTGCCAATGTTTGCATCACTGATGGGTGTTGTAAAAGTGATTCTGGAATGATGACTTCACGTGGACGAATGCGGGCAATGTCATCTTTAAAGAGATCCAATCGTGATGATTGCAAATTGAACTCGCCAACTGATACATCGATCCACGCTAATCCAAGAATGGATCCATGAGGCCCAGAGGGTGCCACTGCCAATAGATAATTGTTGCTGTGGGCATCGAGAAAACGTTCCTCAATAACAGTGCCTGGTGTAATGATGCGTGTGATGCGACGTCGTATTGCGCTTTCTCCTTCCTTGATCCATTGTTCACATAAGGCTACTCGACATCCAAGTTGATTGACAAGCATATCCAGGTACCGATCCAAGGCACGTGATGGGAATCCAGCAAAATCCACAATGACACCACTCGTCATTTCCTTGCGTGTCAACTTTAAATCCAGTTGCGATGCATATTGTGATGCATGTGTTTCATAGAGCTAGTAACCAACCATTCATCCCATTTAGCATAGTGAATGTAGACTACTACCAACCCCCAATGCTTACTTCATAAAAGTCGCCTACTTGCATTAACAATACACAGTCTGGATACTTGCTTGTATACTCTCGAACGGCATCAAGGACGACTGATCCAGTGCATGCTAATCGTGGTTCAAGGGAAATGGGTTGTTGTTTGGTGGCATCGGGCAACAATGACTGTGGCAATGGTCGTTCTTTTTGGTGTCGTAATGACGAAGAAGACGAGTGATCAAAGACATCTTGTACAGAGCCACGAGTGACACGTTTGGCAAGAATGGGAGATAAATGGAAACCTCGGTGACCAAAAAGATATCGAGCCTGCTGCTGCCATCGTTGACATGATCGAAACATGAAAGAAAGAGAGAGCCGAATCTTATTTTTTTCTCATCTCAGTGTAATAAAATAGCATTGATTGATTGAAACAAAAAGAGCATGTCTTTTAATGAAAAGGCTTTTGTTACCCCTCAGATCTATGGAACAACTCTAATTAAAGGATAGTTGTGTTATGTAGGATCAGATAAGGTTCTTAGAACTTCTTGCCGAAAAGGATTTCTTGAAGGGCATCATAACCAGACAAGACACCAGCACCAGCGATGGCACGGAGAATGTTAGCACCGGCACCCTTGAAGAGAGACTTGGTACCTTCGTTCTTGACGATTTCCTTGAAGGCGTGGATGGAAGAGTCGTACTTGACAGCAGCACCAGAGGTCATCATCATACGTCTGCGGACGGTATCAATGGGGTAAGAAGCAAGACCAGCACCAGTGGTAACAGCCCAACCAAGCAAGAAAGAGGCCAAGAAGTTCTTTTGGAGGTTCTCAGGAAGAGCGGGCTTGAGGGAGTCGTACATACCGAAGTAAAGACCACGGTAGACAATGATACCAACACAAGAGATGGTGAAACCACGGTACAAACCAGCAATACCATCAGACTTCAAGGTCTTGCGGTAGACATCAACAAGACCGTTGAATTGGCGGTCTCCACCACCCTTGGCAGCCTTAGCATCGTTAGCAAGACGAGTACGGGCATAATCAAGGGAGTAGACGAAGAAAAGGGAAGAGGCACCAGCAGCACCACCTATTCATCATCAAAACCAGCCACCATTTCATAAATCAGTCACTGTATCTATTACCCCTTTTTCTTTTATCATAATAAAAAACTTACCAGAAGCCAAGTTACCAGCGAACCAGGCCCAGTAACCATCCTTCTTCTTGTCCTTGTTGAACATACGCTTGAACTTATCCTTGAAAGCAAAGTTCAAAGCTTGGGTGGGGAAGTAACGGATGATGTTGGCAGTGTTACCACGCCAGAAAGAGACAACACCCTCATCCTTCATGGTACGGGCAAAGCAGTCGCCAATGCCCTTGTAGGGGGTAGCAAGACGACCTTGCTTGATCATCTCATCCTGGTTTTGGATCAAGAGCTTGATACGCTCAATGGGGGCAGCAGCAGTCTTGGAGACGGCAGCAGAGACACCACCCATAAGGAAATCCTATTGTACATAGACACACACATAGGGTTAATAAATGCCCATAACAACATCCATAGCATGGATCAAGATGACTTACGATAACGAACTGGTTCTGGGACTTTTCGGCCATATCTGTAGAGAGGGGTTGTAAAAAAGGAAGGAAACAGAAGTTGCCTCCTCTCGCCTTACTTTTATTCTTCGAAAATTTTTTTTCCTTTGCAGCCCATCCCGAACCGCCTTGTTGCTATTGGATCAACTCACCCAGGGTCTGAAATCCGCCATTTTGTGTGACGCAGCTCTTTGTTCTTGTTGCTGTTGTTGTTATGAAGCATCATGTGAAAGATAAAGATGTCATGTCAATATGAGTATCATGTTGATGTCTTGACCCTCTTGGACCTGAAATCAATTCATGTACCTATACATGGGGGGTTGTTGATAAAGGGATGATCACACAACAGCCATGAGCTCATGAATGAAAGGCTCATTATCATTGGATATTTTTTTCTTTTACACATTTCCAATCTCCATTGACGATATTTTAAATGGTAGGATATACACACAAGGAAACAGGTTTAATGGGGGAGAGAGAGCAAAAAGTATACATATGGATGGAGATGTTCTAGTTCTGAGTAAGCATATCAAGGTCGATATCATACGAAATGTTGCAGCCACAGCTATTCTTTGCATTGGGATTGTCAACGACTTGGAAAGTGGATCCAATCAATTCTTGTACAAAGTCCACAGTAGATCCTCGAATGAATTGCATCGAAATCGAATCGACCACCACCTTGACTCCGTCCTTTACGAATACGCTGCATGAAATAATAATTAGCACACCTTGAACTACATCATGGACGATCATTACTTACGTGTCATCTTCTTCAAGGGTATGTGTAATTTCAATCTTGTTTTGATAACCATGGCATCCTCCTGAATCCACCAATATCCTCAACATCATGTCGGGGTCATTGTCTCGCTCGGCAATATATTTCAGTTGCTATCCCAAAAAGTGAGGTGTGAGTTCCCAAATATACTCGACTACTATTGCTTGCCCATGCATACCTTGAGAGCCTTGTCCGAGATTGTGAGTCCATTCTCAATACTGGCTTCTTTGGTGACATTGCCCGTGTCGGCGGCGTCATGGATAGGACGAGTGTAGCTCAATGATCGCCATGCAACGAATCGAGTAGTAGTAGTAGCAGCAGCAGGACGAAGTGGTCTCGATCGTGTCGTCAACGATAAACGAGCATTGGCACAATGTCGACGTGAAAGGTTGAATAAAAGAGCTGCTGACCTGAGCATTACAAATCAACGTTGTGTTAAAGGAAAGAAGCTGTGGAGCTGGCTGACCACACACACACCACAACTCCATAGCGACGACACACACACGGCATTCTCCGATGATGTCCCAATCCCCCAAATCCATATCCATCATAGATGAACCCATAAACAGCATCTCACATTTCCTTTGTAATGAAAAGCTGTACATGCATCACGTGATCCATGTGATATAATAATCAATAAAGACATCATCATCCATCATATTGCAGTACTTTCCCACGGCCACTCTACATCCCCATCTTCATACATCACGTGAAACAATGACACAACAACGATTCGTATATGAGGAAAAAGACAATGCGTGAGATTTTTAATAATGAGAATCTATGTCTATGATCTATGCAAAGATGGGAGGAAAAGAAGGAGGAGGAAGAGGAGATAGACGAGGGAGGAAAGGATATGATATGGTAATAAATAGGCAATGCAAAAGAGGTATGGAATTACAGCTTGTTGGTTGCTGCAGCAGCAGGAGCGGTGACGAGTGCACGATCATGCCATGCAGCATGCCATTTCTTGAATTGCTCAAGAACAACAAAAGTAATGATCGTTTGGGGACCAAGACGAATAAAGGCAGGTGTCCAACCCTTGAAGAATGAAGCAATGCCTTCTGCCTTGTACATGTGAGCCATAATAGACAAAGCCGACATTTCAGCACCACCTGCTCCTGCCGACATGATACGTGTCTTGATTACATCAACAGGCGAACACACCGTAGTTGCAACCAAACCCTATAGGTGATCCACACACACATAAGAATGCCATTCCCTTTTCTTAAAATCCTTCAACAATACATACCGCAAGGATACTTGAAGAAAGATGAACAGCCAAACCATCTTGCAATGGGCTATAACGAAGCAATAGATCCTTGAAAACGTCATAGGAAACACATTGAGAGGAAGTCATCAAAATAGCTCTATTGACATTTGGCCCGACACCACGGAAAAGCGAGGCAATGCCTTCTTCACGAGACATACGCACAACACCATCCAAAGCATGCTTGTAGTTTCGACGTTGATGAGGTGGCAATTGACCATCGTTTTGCATACGCACATTGACAACATCACCAGGGTTGCCACATGCACCACCAAGAGCACCTGCCGTACTGGAGCATGCCAACAAATGCCATACCGTTGGACCTTTTTAAGAAAAAGCGGGGATTAGAATTATGCTGTTGTTGATGCTTTCAATTGAGACTCACTGTCTGTGCGCTTGTTCACAATTTGCTTGAGCTTATCGTAGACACCAAAACGTACAGTCGAATAGGTTGCTTGTCGCAAAATGCTGGCAGACAAACCTGCATACAATGCCAACACACCTTCATTCTTGGCAATACTGATCATGGTCGAAAACATGCCACTTTGTGCTGAACCCTTCATGGTTTGTAAGCGCACCTTGGTCAAGTCAAAAGGGTGGACAACCATTGCAGCAACGCATGAGGCAGCACCGCCAAAATAAAAAGGTGTTGATCGCTTGGTGGTGGTTGACATGGCTACAAGTGGCCGAGCGGGAAGAGTTGGGAAAAGTGAAAAAAGTGATAAAGAAAAGAGTAGAAATATGCCAACCAAACGCATTCAGGAACAAAACTTTTTTATGTTTCACTTTAAACAGCGCAGCCCATCTATCGCCAGTGTTTACCCGCTATTTCCCATTTCCAGTCATAGCTCTTCCTCATCATCATCATCTAAAAAGTCGCTTTCTGCAGAATCATACCAGCTATTGTTGTCCCTATCAGTGGATCTACTTTTTGTGAAATGATGCATTGATTCAACTTACAAGTTTTCATCTTCTTCAATCTCTGCTGGAGCGGCAATCATGAAATCCTTTTCACTTTTCGGCATTTGGAAACCAGGGGGGATATCCTTCTTGGACGCTTCTACTTGGGCTATATGCACGAGACGAATATACCAATGATCAGCGGCACGAGGAATAAACACGGGTATCCACGGGTGGCACCGATTACTTACTTCGGACTATGCTATCGAATAATTCACGATTCTTGCGATATGCTACCTACAACACTCAAGCGTTAGCTCGGTCTTTTTCTTTTTTTCCTTTCACCTCCCTCCCTCTCTCTCTCTCTCCCTTTCACGCAATAATACTCACTCCTGCATCAACATTGGCTGGGCTTGAACAGTTTGGATCAGCAAACAGTGAAACAATCGAAATAAGTACACCTGTCAAAATGCCAAAAATTGAGTCCCACGCTTCTCTCTCTTTTTGCTACACACTTTTGATACTCACTTTCGACAGACTGATTCCAAACAAAAGTCATGGCATGGATGTTTGAATGTGAATAAGTAGAGCCTTGCATTCCCTTATCTCGCTATCTCTCTTTTTACCTGTGTTGGATTCCATCGTTCCTAAAGCAAATCGCCCTTGTTCAATAACCCCAATTCGATGCAATCATGCTCTGACAATACTCACCTCTGCCTTTTCACCACTGACGGGATCATCGCCTGGTGGATGTAAAATCGAAATACATAATCGGCCATCAGGGTAAACTAGATAACACCAGAGCCGTGAGCAATCCCATATCATATACACACACAACGACATGTAACATAGCAACAAAGTAACGTAGCAACAAGAAAAAGCAAACGTACCATTGGGGTGATAGAAATCACGGTTGAAACGGAATGTGGGTGGGTTGAATGGATAGTCTTCTGGGAACGACATGGTGGCCTGTTTGTTGGGTGGTTGAGATTAGTGTCGACGACGAGTGCATGGAGCCCATCTCTCACCCCCTCGCTTTACCTTGAAATAGCCGCCTTCATAGATAGTCTTTGGCGATCCGATAATGGCAACGTCCCTAATGCACTGCTTAGCGTCTCATGGCGACCTGCGAAATAAAGGGATGGGTGTACCATTCGAAAATGTTGTCATTCTTGAGATCCACCACAAAGCCCGGAACGGGGTGTCGTGTAAGTTCTAGATAGATGATACATGATAGGCCGAGTTAGAGATATAGAATGATAATAAATGTTTACAAGTTGGAATAGAACCATGCCTTTGTATTGTCGTTGAAGAATACTTGCAGCGGAAGATGCCATGATAGTCAAAGAGAAAGCGAAGGGTTTGGGGGAGTAGAGGAGAGGTAAAAAGAAAAAGAGAGAAAAACGGGGTATGTGGTGTGTGTGTGTGTGTGTGCGTTGAAAGAGCCACTAGTGGCGATCCAGAAGTATTCGACATAAAAGGGGAGGACGAGACAATGTGACTTATTTGCACACCTTGATCCGACCCTGCACGGGTCAATCTTCAACGCATACACGTGTCATCCTTGGTTATCATCACCCTTTGGTCTTGTAAAGAGAAGAGTGAGAGAAAGAAAGAGAATACTATCAAAGCGTTGCCGTCGCAACTCATCAACCCACATGAAGAAGAGGAATGAGGGCATTATGCATCATGCAGCAATGTCCTTATGTAGTACTACCCATTTCTTTTTCTTTCATATCCGCATCCCATAAACCATGAATACCATGGCAATGGTAAGTATCATTCTCCTCCCTTTATGAAGCAGGATGACGTGATGTGCATCTCAGCGTCATAACAATACAGCAGCAAAGGAAACAAATCATGCATGCATGCACCCACGTGTTTGCCACCAAAAAAATTGGAGTCAGCAACAAAGAAATGGCATGTTCTCAACAACCCAAATATAATAGTCCCTAAAGCTCATCAACACGTCCTTCAATTCTCAAACGCAAAAGGTAGTTGTACCATGTTTACTACCATCCAAAAGAACAAAGCTATCTTAAGGCATGGGATATCCAAGAGGTATGTGATTGCTCAATCTATCCATCATATCCAATAATACCACCAACTTGAATTTATTCTGGTAAAGGGACATTGTCATGGAATAATATGCAAAAATAAAATAAACGTGCCCATACTATTTCTTGAATAACCCCTTTTGTAACCATTTTGGCATGGATCCAGCTTTCTTTGTGGAGGCACTTGCGCTTGAATTACTTGCTGTACTTGCTGTTCCTGGCGACGAGACTGGGGATGGAACCGACGGGGGTGGCAAATCCTCCATCATGCTCAAATAGGTTTGTGTAACTGCAGGCACATCTGAATTCATTGTTTGGTTGGTGTTAACATCCATCCATGTATGGTCCACAACAACAACAATCCAATTACATACCACGTTGTCCAGGGGCAGCCTTTTCAATCCATACAAACGTGACATTGGATGCCGGTGCAAGGCCAGCCTTGTAAAGGGTCAATTCAGGTTCAATCAATTTTGATCTTGGAGGTAGACAAAGCAAAAACTTGCGACTTGGTGTTTCCAACGTGGATTGAACAAAGTCATATAAATCACGCACTATAGATAGATAGATAGATAGATCTACATGTCAATGACCCATATAATGCAATGCCTCTCTTTTATATATATATACCTCGCTCGCTTGATTTGAATGTCGCTTGAAGCATTGTACTATCAGGAAATCGTACACGAATGGTGGTCTTTGGATATTTTTTCATTCTTTCTTGTTCCTCGGCTACGCGTATCTTTTGTGTCTTGAGCGGCCTGGGTGGTAGTAGGATGAATGGATTATACAAAGAGGTGAGATCCCTATTGCTTTCAAAGCCGTATCCTTTGCATTACCTATTTTCCAAGTTCTCTCGACGCTCAACATGCGACTGATATAAACTCTTGACTTCATTGGGTGATAGCTTGTAAAAGGATTCTGGCAACTCAACTATAGAACTTGCCATTGGAGATTAGAAGCCATCGATCGGTTGGGTGTGGTGGTGAGCTGGTATGTTGGGGGACGCTACCTATCGCTGGTGCATTGGCTGGTGGCCGAATCATTTTAATCTGCCTATCGAACACAGGAGGCTCTTGTGGTGGAGGAGGAGGAGGTGTACTATCTTGCGATGTGGGTGCTGGCGATTCCATAACGGCTGTTGGTGGTGGTAGTAGTTGTTCAAGTGAGAAGGAGAAGTTGGAGAGTTGCTCTCGTGCTTCAATCGTCATCACTCCGCAGTTCCTTGCTGAGCAAATCCAGCCCCATCTATCTGTTCTCTTGGCATTGAAAAAGTCTCAGGTACCCTTCTTTTATGAGATCACACTTTCTATCATATGTAACATCGCATTCACATTCATATTAGATAAGGTCACCTATTTAGTGGATCCCCCTCAAGAATGCATCATACGTTCGAGAATGTTCATTTGGGTTTATGCTACATGTGGGTTGGTGACAAGTGGTCAAAGAATCCAACGAGTGGTGGTCTTCCGACAACACGTTCTTTGATCATCTTGCTGATACAATGTTGTTGCTATGATGGATGGTGTCATTTTGCTATTCTTTCGCTTCCGCATGCTCAAGTGGGTTGTTCCCATTTTGATACCGCTCCAAAAGCATGATTTTCCCATTTTGGAAGAGCTGGTCTTTTCACTCCCTTCTCTTCTATTTCCGCATTATCCCTTCTCAAAGTCAAACGTGGTCCTCTATCAGCTGCCTGTCGCCGTCGATCAGCCTCACTTCGTTATGCCAAACTCTCAATTGCGTTGATTCAAGTGAACAATGACCTCATGGCGTGTTTGCAAAGAGACATTGCTTCTTCCAAGTTGGTAGGTGGATATAGCTGCGGCTCTCTTTCGACCCTCGTGTTCTAAGACGCTTGACCACTTTATCAGTGATTGACGTATCAGCCCCATCATCTTCGACCTTGGGATCCATCACGCTTCCTTTTCATGCATCAACAACACACAACAATCACGCGTTTTGTCACCTGTTGACCTCTCGACTCCATCATCCTTCGATGTAGTATTCAAAGATGCTTGATTCATCAACTCAATTCATCACGATCTCCTTTCCTTGCATCAACAACATGCAATTATCGCGCATTTATCAGCTATTGACGTATCATATCCATCATCCTTCTATTCCAAGATGCTCAATTCATCATCTCAATTCATCACGATCTCCTTTTCTTGCATGGACAACATACAACAATCAGACATTTTATCAGCTATTGACGTATCATAACCATCATCCTTCGATATTGGCGTTCCAAGATGCTTGATTCATCAGCTCGATCCATCACGATCCCATCTTCTTGCATGGACAACAATTCTCACGCCCAACCACATATAAACAAGGCTGTTGTCACCAGCATTATCATCATCCATCTCTTTCGTCTATTTGATTGCATATCTCATCCTCAAGTTATCCTCCATCGTTTGGTGAGTGCCAATGCGTCCTTTTACACGTTTCTTTTCATTTGCATATTGACATGTGCTCAAATAGTGAAGGCGCAAGCATCAAGGACATCAAAGGGAACAACGCAATGCACAGCTATTTCAACCCAACATCTTGTGCTTGGGATCTACGCCAACAATCTGGGCGCAAGCTTCCGCATTCTTATATCGCTGGTGTCTCCTCTGAGCCCATGCCTCTCCCATTGCCAGTGCCCGTCGCCAGTGTTCTTTCGGAACCTGTGCATGGTCCCTCGTCATCTGATGATACCATCTTCGCCACCGCCACTCCTCCCACCACTTCTACCGCCACCGATACCCTTAATGATACCCTTAATGATACCCTCACTCATACCCTCAATGATACCATTACTTATACCACCACCACCATTACCACCATCCATCCTTGGGACTTGATGACCCACAGCAAGTGGTCAAAGTTGGGTGGCGCTCACACCAAGCGCGAATTCAAGTGGAAGAAGGAGCAGCTTGATCTCCTACAAGTTTTTGGTATGTCACTTTAAGCCTTACATTGATATGATTCTCACCTCTTGTACTCTTGATGGATATATACCTTAGGCAATGCAAGCCAAACAATGCTACGTTTACAACGTGAGGCTGTTGGGGCTACGATTAGCCTCAATAATGGAAGGGCCCTGAGCAAGAGGTGGCAGCTTTGCTCCAAGTAGTACAGCAATTGGTAAGCATGTACTCGAACAAAGGCTTGGGTTGAGTGTCAGTGTCTAACGCACATTTTCTTATGTAGCTGATCACGGTGGGTCCATCGCCTACCAACTACATCATCATCAAAGTAGCAAGTAACGAGAAACAAAGCAAGCTGGATACCTTGCAGCAAAAGGTGGATTGGGCTATAAAACCAGTAGCAGCCGAGGATCTCCATTTCGCGGTTGCTCATACAAGCGGAGAATGGTCTTCTGAGCAAGTCCATCAACTTGCCCAAGAAGTAAAGCAGTGTCTGCAGGCATCATCATCATCATCAGAAGCAGCAGTAAACGAATCATTCAAATGCAACAAAATTGCATTTCTCAATACTGACAACAGCCGAAGACAAGGTAAACATACCCAGCATGTACATAATCTAATTTATTTCACCTTTACTAATCACCCTTAAAGTACTTGGGGTAGCACTCCAAGATGCACATAGTGCCGGCCACAAAATGATCGGTATGTTTGTTTTGGCTCTTTACGATAATCCAAATCCATGCTCATTACTATGTGAATAGGTATTATCCAGGATGCCTTCCAAACCACCAAAGGCATCAATATGGAAGAGACGCCTCATATTACGCTTTTGAAGCGTATCAGCAACAAAACACAATCAGCACAATCAAGGAACGATAAGGTAGATGAAGTGGTCAAGGACGAGCTCCCAAACGACTATGATTATTTAGGCGAGTTAGAGATTAAAGAAGTCATCGTAAGCCGCGTGATCCAAGATATTACAACAAAAGAACAAAAGCACATGAATCTTGCAGTAATAATAAATTTATAATTCATTGTATACATGTATGAGATTTATGATTTGTTGTTCATTGTGCATGGTCCGTGTAATATCAAATCCATTCAAGATGATGAAGATCAGTCACATGAGAAGGTGCGCTTTTAACTGCTGTTAATCTACATTCCTATACATCTTTCTCAGTATTCATCAATGGGCTCTAATAAAGTTAAAGAGCATCATTGCTGCTCTCATTCATTCACACAAGACACTCTCGGATGCACTGACCACTTTTGGCCTATTAACCATACCATGGTTAACTTGAACAATTCCATACTGGCTATCATAGGCAAACCTTATGTACCATAGTAGAAGACCATGGCAAGGATCTATCATGCACTCTCCCGCCAATAGGATTGACCCTTCAAGTCTCGTCCTCAGGGGACTTATGTGACACACACAAGTGCTCCTGCATCTTTTGCTCTATTATAGTCATACTACTTTACATTAAACAAAGACCACTTCTCATATAGCATCACCCTTACAGCATATGTAAAACATAAAGGTGGCTGTATCTCCAAACTTTACAATCAAACGTGGGCTCTTTATAGATCAACGTGCTCGTCGGGGTCAAAGGAATCTTGTGTCAAAGTATGAAGTTCATCGTGGGCAATCCCAGATTTCGCAATGTCGCTACCAGCCAAACTGGATCCGGGGCTCAACCTCTTCGACGACGACCAAAAAAATATTTTTTGGGCTAGTTGCGACATTGAACGTGAAACTTTCACACAAGGTGCTGTTGGCCAAGCCGAGCCCATTGCTCTAATAAAAACCCCACGTTTCATTGTAAAGTTTGGAGATACAGGCACCTTTATGTTTGTAAGCGTGATGTTAAATGAAGAGTGGTCTTTGTTCATTGTCAAGTAGGTGGACCCTGGCAGAGCAAAAGATGCAGGGGGACTTCTTTGTGTAACTCAGCTACTTTGCATGGCTGCAAGGACTGATGGATTATACTTTATGGTCTATCCACAATAGTCCATATATTGTGCGCTATCAGCCATTTCCTCACAATCAGCGTTGTTGCAAAATCCGCTGCATGTGAACGATTCTCCTGCTCCAGCCGAGCATTTCCATCATTCAAGTTTCTTGATCCGAGCCGATTTGACTGAGCTACGCTAGAACAGCAAACATGTCAATTCTTGAAAGACAGACCCTGCGAATGTCTTCGTCTTTCAAACTTTTGGACGCTCCCATTCCAAATTTTCAAATGAAGCATAAAGTTTTTATTAGAAAAACGTTGATCAGCATGCTCGGAGCACCCTTCTGACCAATTTTCAAGTTGGAGGTGGGCAACTTCGGGGCGGTAGGCCGTCCGCTCTTTTGTTCCCATCATCCACCGTTTGGACCCTCCCACATTCAAGACATTCTTAATGAAGTGTATGGTTTTTAAATGAATGAAGTTGATCAGCATGTTGCAGCGAACCTTCCGACAAAGTTTCATGTTCGAAATGGGGAATCCCAAGGTAATGCATACTATTTCCATAAATCATGAATCTGGCGCTGACCTCCATTTCCGCCTTACATAGTAAACCCACATTATACCCTCCCATTCATTTTTTTCAAATGAAGCATGAGGTCTTTTTTTAGGTCAACGTAATCAGCATGTCCAAGAGCATCTTGTGTAAAAGTTTCAGGTTCGAGAGGGACATTCTCACTCTCAAGGTTTGATGTACAATGTTCATGCATTTATACAAGAGGTGTCCGACCTATTTAATTTCCACTTCTTCCCTCTCAGCATCTTCCCTCTTCCTCCCATTCCCAACTGTTGGCCCATTCAAGTATACAACTACCACCTGCGAACGATTGTCCTGCTTCAACCCACCATGTCAATCCTACAACTCGCTTGATCCGATTGTCTTTGACTGAATGGCAAAGCCCTTGGCATGTACTCGCCCCCAACACGCCTTTTTTGATACTACACACTGCCTGCCCACGATCGAACGCAACGGCATTCATTCCAGCAGTTGCTATTTACTCCATTGTCTCAAACGGCATTCGCATTCTTGTCACTCTACTACAACACACGCTCTTGCACACTCCTTTGCTACGACCAAACTTGACAGCAGCTGCCATTAGGAAAGTCTTCATTTCGTTGCCTCACGTTACCAGCAACAACCTGCCTTGTGGCCGTCATCACGTGAACAGCAAATAGCCATTGTACAGGAGCAGCTTTATTTACGTGTAACAACTTGCTTGGATACACACGGATTCCAATGGATGATGCCGTACATCAGCTATCAAGTATGCCGCAACACCTGGTTGAGCTGCGATGAACTGACCAAGGAAATGGTGGATCAACAGCAGGATGGAAAAGCAAGCATACCAGCAGCGATCACACGGGCTCTTTTCAACCACCATATTGGGATTTGCAATGTTTTTGGATGGATGGGTGCAATCAAGTGCAGTGATGAGGAATCCTGGAATGTTGCTTTGGCTACTTGTCGCGTTGTCAGCAGGAAGCATGGATCATGTCGCGTGGATACGGCTGAGGATGTTGGTGGGTTGGATGGCATTGGCGAAGGGGCTTATATCTTTGACGGAAGAAGGTGTTTTACAGCCATGGATGGCATTGGAGTACTCAAGGCAAATCATCCAGCAACTATTCTCCAGCAACCAAGAATGAAATGACACAACTATTCCTGTTGCCTCCGATGTGATTCATCCGGATCTTATTCAATTTGCAATGATGCTGCCCTTTATCGTAGTATTAGTTTATATACATCCACACTACCATATACTATTCTTTTACTTTTCATTGAATGAAGATTGGATTCAACGTAATATTTGGGATATCATCTCAGCTCATATAGGCAAGATATGGATCACTTGGTTGGTTTATGGATTGGAGGTGAAAGATAAATGTGAAGGCCGGAAAGCGAGATTCGATCATTTACGTTATCGTATCAACACGTTTTTCTCCCTTTGTCGTCAAAGCTTTCTAGCTCACTATGATAGGCAGTGGCAATTCTCAAACGCTTGATTTACGAGGATAATTGATTCAGAGTGATGATGCCCAACATAGTGCTTGTTACGTACTACGCTTGGTTCATTGTAAGCTTAATTCATTATTATGTTCGAGGAGTGAGCTGCTGTGATACAACGCGATACAAGTATATGAACATACCATGTTCACCTATACGTTTTTCATCTAACGTTATCCTATGCAACCTTATATAAGAACAAACCATTCCGTACGGGCTATCATAGGCAGACCTTACTACAGGCACACAGGGGAAGGGTAATCATGCACTTTCCACCAATAGGATTTACCCAGAAGTGTTGGCTTTGAATCTATTACACAAAGACGTCTCCTGCACCTCTGACTCTAGTATGAGGGAGGACATTGACATGAAAAAAGATCACCTTTTCCTTGAATATAAGGAATCAAGCTTACAATGAACCAAGCTTATGTAACAAGCATTTACAATGTTGGGCATCATGACTCTCGGATTTATCATCTTGCAATACAAGTGTTTGACCATTGCCACGCCTTTCGTCTATCATCAGGTGAACTACTAGGAAGCTTTCAAAAGCATCTCGATACGATGACGTAAATGATCCAAACTCGCTTCCCAACCTTCAAATTTTTATTCCTTCTTTCAATCTAGACATCAACCAAGTGATCCACATCCCTTGCCCATATGAGCTCATAGCATGACACCCCGAAAAAACATTACGTTGAATCCAATTTTCATTCAATGTAGTCGAATAATAGCAAATGGTAGTGTAGATATGATAAGGAAATAGCTGCCGCCATAAATATCATGATCCCTGATTCGACAATGGTTGCTGCATGATTTGACTTGGGTATTCCAATAGCATCCATGGCTGTAAAACACTTTTTGTCAATGCCAACCAATCCATCATCACCACCCTCAGCCGTATCCACGCGATATGATCCATCGTTCCTGATGACGACGCGGCAAGTAACCAAAGCAACATTCCAAGATTTTGTGTCACCGCACTTGATTGCATCCATCCATCATAACCATTGCAAGTCCAATACGAAAGAGCCATCATGCGATCGCTGCTGCTGATATGCTTCCTTTTCCATCCGGCTGTTGATTCATCCCTTTCCAAGTCATCTCCCATCGCAGCTCAACCAGGTGAAGATTGCTTGTATCGCGGCGCACTTGATAGCTGATATGGCATCATCCACAGGAACCCGTATGTATCAAAGCAAGGTACTACACGTAAATAAAGCTGCTTCTATGCAATGGCTATCTGCTGTTCACGTGATGACGGCCACAAGGCAGGCTGTTGCAAGTAACTTGAGCCAATGGGAGTAATGACCTTGCTAATAGCAGCTGGTGGAATGAGTGTTGTTACGTTTGATTGCAGTAGGGGAGTGTGCAAGAGAGAGTGTGGTAGTGGGGTGTATGTACACGCGACTGACCCACGTTAACAATCATAGAGCAAAGTGAATAAGAAGGGCTGTTCCCAGAGATCAAGGCTAACGGCCTTCATTCAATAGCAATCGGCAACAGGATCAAATGGCACACGACTCAAATTCCACTGCAACAAAGCAGCACGTAGTATGCTGCAAACAATGCGTCATGACGTTAACAAGCTTGCATGTAGTGATTCTTTAGGCACGAACCCACCTCCAGAAGCAGCTGACATGGCAACCAATACTCAAAAGCACTCAACCACGTACACTAGCCCACAATGCAATCACCATGGATACATACATACATGAATTATCTTTTCAACACATCGTATGCACACATTCTCATCATAAGACGACAAGTAGTCAAATTATAGATCATTCTCATTTATTCATTATGAACATTCATTAAAGACATATACTTAAGCATGTGGCTGTTAGTTTCCTTGAGCCAACAGACCCAAGTACTTACAGGGATGACCGCGTGAAGGCCGCCACAAAACCATCCCCATCTCATCTCTTCCCGATACTCCACACCTGCATAGTGTGGATTACAACCTCATATAATCACTCGCTTAACAACACAAACAACCAAACACCAAATCACTCGACCTAGCCACCGCGTTTATCGCGAGATCATGGGCCCAGTTACCAGAAAGCTCACTCGTCTCAACGACAATGAGAAACATCATCTCATAACCAACTTCGACAGACTCCGCACCGAGCTCTTATGCCCCGAATGCAACAACAAAGCTACTCTCTCACACAACGGATATTCCCGTGATACATACCGCCATCCTCGTTTCGCATGTCGTAAATGCCAAAAGCAACCAAATCATGACAAAGTACTTGAAGCAATCAAAAACCACTCCAACCAAACCGACACAGCGCCATCCTTGGAGAACAACCCCGCATCTGCCCCTGCAACTCAACCAGCTCCTGAAGAGAACACCACTATCGACACTGAAGAATACCTTTTCGACTCACCTTCCGGCAATTGGGCTGATGAAATGGAAGCAGCAGAACAAGCAGAGGCTCAGCATTTGAATTCACGGCCACCATTGTTGCCCAACCAACAGGAAGATCTACCAGCCACTGTCAGCAGCATTATGACAGAATTAAATTCACTCCGCTCCCAAGTGCAACAACAGGACAACTTACTCCGTGAACTCAAAACCATCACCGATCGCTTGACACAGGAACATCAGCATCGATCCATGCTCCCACATACAGCCAACCTAGCCAACCTACCAATAGCCAACATACCACTAAATCCACCAACCCATGGCACCAACCAGACCGAGTCAACCAGCTACGACGTCGACATCAACCTACCGAAGCAACAATCCAACGCCGTAAACAAGCTGCAGCTAGGGCCTTTCAACCCCTATCATCAACCCATGGATTTCAATACACTTACTTCTACTCCCAATCTCGCATACGCACCAACGCCGTGAGAGCCCGTTTTAGAAAACTCGGCATTGATAATGGCCGTGTCCTCGACATCCACTATCCTGATTATCAGGTATTAGCAGTCCTAACACACAATGATTATGTAGCAGAGCTTAAACAGCTTATGGCTGAACAAGGCATCTACCCAATGGACAAATTCAGCCCTGATGACCCAACACGCCTTCGAGATCCTAAATACAAGGACCTTGATAACGCCCAACGCCAAACCATTGCCACCAATCTCTATAAGCAACGCCTCCGAAAAGCACTCACCATCATCCGCATACCAGTACGCTATGCAGTTGCCCGAAGCTTTTATCGCCAAGAGCTCATCACTGAAGACAAACTCAACGAGATCCTTGGCAAAAAAGACACCCCACCACCTACAGCCTCCCAACAATCCCAAGCTGCAGCAAACTTCCAACAACCCGCCCACACCAACCAACACGATACCCAACAACCAACAACACCAGCTACCCCCAATCCCAATGACACCGATACGGCAATGACTGAAAATGAGCCCACAGAAAACAACGACTCCGATATACATGAGGGGTCGCCTCGTTTATGAAGGCACACCAACTGTCAATATCGCTCTTTGGAATGCCACTGGCCTTCCAAGAATCACAATTGATTACATACTAACCCATATAGAAACCACTAACCTTACCTTCATAACAGAAACATGGCTACTACCTCCACACCAATACCCTACACACTGGACCCAATATCACACACATGCAATCCCCATTAACGGCAGCAAAATCAGGGGTCAAATGGGACTTGCCCTACTTGTCAACCCTACCAACCCATATCCCGTTACCAGAATCACCATCCCAAATACCCAATACCAATCCTACACTATCTCCTGTACCCTTGGTGACTATCTCATACACTGCGTATACCTACCACCCTCCCTCCCTGATGACCAAGCTATAGACATCCTCAACTCACTTCCCCTCACCTATACTAACACCACAAACACAATCATATGCGGAGATTTCAATGCACGGCTAGGGCCTATAGTAGGCGATAATGCTACAACAGTGAGAGGCTATCGCTTCCGATCATGGCTTGACTCACATGGCCTCTACATCTGGAACGCTGACCTAGCAAAAGGCCAACCTACGTTCATTTGTCACAATGGCACTAGCATCATCGACCTTTTCCTTAGCACTCACCGACTCCTTAACCCAGCAATGGTAATACAAGATCAATTATCACTTGACTCGAATCACAAAATCACGCACCTCCAATTCGACATGCCATCTAATCCACCACCACTCACAACCCCAACCCCACGTCGACAATGGCACCTACACCGCTTATCTGAATCACAACCTCGACAACAATACATTGACCAATTTGAAAACAACACGCGAGAGCTAACGCATATACTTACTAATGCCATCTCCGATAGCCAAACTAACCCATCAATAGAAAGCCTAGCAACATCCCTCAACCAAGCAATATACGATGCTCTCGATACAACTATTGGTGCCAAGCCATCTAGCACCCCCAAGTCTCGAACAAAATGGTTTTGGACAGAGGAAATTCATAAAGCAATGGCACACCGTGAACACTGCTACCGCAAATGGCGCAAGGCCAAAGGCATGAACAAGGTCACTTGGTGGATCAAACATCAAGAAGCAAGAGCAAAAGTGCGACTCACAGTCAACACACGACGAAGACATACTTGGCAACAATTCTGCAACAACGTGGCCAATGGTGAATTCACCAAAGCCTTAGCCATTATCAGCAAAATTAAACGTAATCGCACACTTTCTCCTACTTTTGCTGATCCTGCAGGCCCAGAAGCAGCAGCAAAGCGAATGGCCAACCATCTACAATCGGTCTATAGTGGCATGCATATGCATACACATACCCCAGATTTAGAACACGTGCTACCACCAACCCATGTTTCCATTAACCACAATGATAGCCCCAATAGCTTTGATGATAGCCCTTTCACCCAAGACCAGATCGAACGAGCTATCAAAATACTGCCCACCAACAAAGCCCCAGGAGTGGATCATATTAAGAGTGAAATGCTCAAGCCCATCACACACTCACTCACACCAATCCTATTGGCGCTCTTTACTTTATGCTGGCGAAATGCACAAGTCCCTAGCTATTGGCGAATCGCTCAAGTCGTACCAATACACAAGAAAGGATCTCCCGATGACCCAGCAAACTTCCGCCCAATAAGCCTAACATCAGTATTCAGGAAATTATTGGAAAGATGCCTACTCCCAGATCTCACTACTATGGGCCCACCACTAGACATCGTCCAAGGAGGATTCCGCACACAACGAAGTGCACTTGACCAAGCCCGATGCCTCCATGAAATCAATCTCCTACACCGCAAGCAAAATGGCTCACCACCTGTACTTGTCTTTCTTGACATAAAATCCGCCTACGATACGGTAGACAGAAGAATAATCTGGCAAGCTCTTTCATCTTTTATTCCACCAACATTCTTAGCACTACTCAAAAACATGTTTGATGATGTCTTTATAGAAGTGTTGATCAGCAACCACACATCGCATCGTTTCCAACCAAGTACTGGTGTGCTACAAGGATCTGTGCTTTCCCCTCTTTTATATTCACACTACATCAATTCCCTCCCCACACTATTACGAGTAGCAGACAATGGAAATCCATCAGCTGACCCTCCTGCCCATGTCTCGATTGACGGCCAAAAAATCAACAGCTTACTATATGCCGATGATGTTGTCATCCTTGGTACATGGGAATCGATTCCGAAACTATTAGCCACCTGTGAACAACACAGCACCACTCTCGGCTATCGATGGAACCCATCAAAGTGTGTTGTACTATCAGAAACAGAGCCACCACCGGATCAAGCTGAGCTTCAACTATATGGCACACCTATTCCACGTGATGAAACCTTCTCATACCTTGGTGTCCCCTTTAAGAAAAATGGCACCATTGACACATCTCTACTGATACATACACGCACACAAGCAGCCTTGAGCTCCATGCGTATTCTACATGCAATTGGTTTACGCCCTAGTGGATTTAGCCGGCTCTTAGCATGTCGACTATACCGCCAATTCATCAGACCAAAGATGGAATATGGTCTTGCCATACACACAATACCAAGGAAGCTATCTACAGTACTTGAACAAGCCCAATCCAATTGCCTCCGCATGATCTATGGCGGTAGTGCATCTGCAAGTACACAAGTCATGTGCCACTTGGCAAATCTACCACGCATGGAGGATCGTATTACAATACTACAAGCTAAATTCCTAATCAGAGCTCACAACCTACCTGATGACAGCCTCCTGCACAACCTACAACCTATCATAAGGAATCGTAAAACACGAACGGGCTCATGGCGTAGTCTCCTTAGTACCAACACCATATGGAAAGACCTTTTGCCAAAACCAGCAGCGAATACCGATCGCAAGCAACTCAAGCAAACTCTTCGCCAATTCCTAACACAAAGACTCTCAGTGTACCGATCACGACGAAGATCCATATTGCTTACAGCATGTCGTCCAAACTTGGGAGTTGATCCTATTATGTGGATACCCATGTCAAAAATGGAACGTAGCCGATGCGTGAGATGGAGACTTGGCTGGTTACCAGGAGGTAAACCCACTGGATGCCCATACTGCAACACCAACAACAGAACAACCAGAGCACACCTTACCCAATGCCTACAAGTGCACCAACAATTGGCAGTGCCATCCAACATCAAAGATCCCATATCATGGCTACTCAATCAACTCCCGACATCAAAGCCCAAATCATCGGAGAGATGCCAATACTGGATAAAACAATGGCCACTACTTTGTACGCTATTACAACAAATGGACAACATACAACACAATACCATCCAACAACACGACAACACACAACAATCACACGGCCAATCCCTCATCCAATGGCTCGAAAAGGATACATCAACAGGAGATCATCATGGATCCCAAACATCTGCTACCTCGTAGAACCCATTTTCCTTCTCTTCTTTGCTTTTTGTTTTCTCTCTTTTCCTTTCTTCCACTCCTCCTATGTAGCTCTTTTCCTCCACATCCTCCATTTAGGATAGCCTAGCCCCACAGAACCTTTGTAAACACCCCATCCACGATTGAAACTTGTTGATCCCCACATACCTTAACATAGTAACCCCCACATCATACATCTTTATCCACCACCTTTTTCCTGTTGCACAGCAGGTTTTTTAGCACACTAGCACTCTGGATCGGGCGAGGGCAATAGCTGATATCAGCACGTGCTCATTTCGTCGCCATAATAAACTTGTCTTGAAGCACAAAACCATCCCCTCCTCTCCACATGGGGCACCTTCAGCATGTGTACAAACGAGGAGATTGCAAGTGGAGGGGGGGCACTTTGCAACCAAGGTGGGGTTGACATGCGTTACAGGCGAAGGATTTCCCAAAAACCCTACAGATCTCATGCCTCCCGGCGTGCTCTGTAAGTTATGTCGGTACCAATATGTCCACAACAGGGTACAGTGAGCCTGCGAAGACAAAGAGAAAAAAGAAACCTGCTGCGCAGCGCCTCGGCGCTCATTTTTTATCTTTCGTTCTCTGGCGGCGCTTGAATGGGTTCGGTGCCCCATTGTGCACGTGATTGTTATCAACAGGCCAGCCAGCATAATGCTAGCTCTTCCACACAACTTTTATTATTGACTTGCTCATTCCAAACGTCGTCCATCAGCTACTTGTCACCGCTGAACAGCTTCACTTCATATGCAAAACTCTCAATTGCATTGATTCAAGTGAACCATGACCTCATGGCGTGTACACGGCGTACTCCTTTCAAGGTGGTGGGTTATCGATATTGCAGCAGGCTGACCACTTTATTAACGCCAATCCATGAATGACTTCCTATAGATAACAAATCTCATGCACAAGCATGTATATGCAAGGCTCTTGTCACCAGCATTATCACACATCTCCTTTGTCTATCCTACATATCATTAAGATCCTGCTATTTGGTAAGTGCCCGGTGATTTGTATGGGCCAGGCTTAACTCATACCATGCTCTTTGTAGTCATTATCAGTAGCTGCTTAGCTTTATTACTGGTTTCCATGATGTCATTGTTTGATGATGAATATTGCCATTGTTTATCTCATGGTCTTCTGGTTTATGCATCGATATCCAATCACGCCAAGACTCTTTGTGCAGGCGCCCCACAATCTATCGTATGTCCAAATGCTGTATGCTCTTGCGAAAGGAGCTTTGTCACATCAAATCCGCGATGAGGAGGATACTCTCGACAAGCTTGTTGACGTATGCCACCACACAGGAACACAGTTCAAGAGAATCCGAGATGCTGCAGAAGCTGATCATGGCAACATGAAACGGGCGAAAGCATACGCCTATGATGGCATCATCTATACCGAAACACTCATCCAAAAAGATGCAAATGCCAACAAGCAATTGAAACAAGCTTATTCAACTTTTGTCCAAACCTGGTTTATCCCTGCTTCGTCTATTTAATGCACCACCATTATACACCCTACCCGCCTATGAAATCAATGTATATCATTAGCATTGAAGAAACATCTGTATAAAGTTCTGCATCATCATTGTCATCCACTTTCTTTATATCTATGGATCAACGTATATTGTGGTTGCTAGGTAACGTGCATGCGATTGCCCATACCGGCGTAATGGATTGAAAGACAAAATGACAGCTACTACCAAGTCGATGATTGATAACTTTCCATTCAAAGGCCCCTCTAATGATGGTAACTAATATTGAAAGTAGCAAGATACAAGTCCCATGCATTCAACTGAAGGAGGCCATCGCGCCACAGAAATTGTTTCTCAGTCAAATAAATTTTCGGTCGCCTGAAAAAGATTTACCTCCCTCTTTTCGACCAAACATAGCCATGGCTGGTATCACTGTCAAGGACGTCAACGCCCATGGTAGGAATGGACAACGAGATCTCTATCGTATCCTTCGTCATTGACCCACATTGTTGTTGCATTTAGCGTTCATCAAGGCCTACTCTGCTTATTTGAAGCGTACTGGCAAGCTCGAGATCCCCAAGTGGGTTGACATTGTCAAGACCGGTACTCACAAGGAGTTGGCTCCCTATGATCCCGATTGGTTCTTTGTCCGTGCTGGTAAATATCGCTCAACAATTGCCATAGCAACAACACACGTCGTCGTCATTCGATACGCAACCCATACGCTTTATCCACAATGACGACCCTATCTACACAACAGACTCTAAATGTTTTCTTTCTTTCTTCTACAGCTTCGGTCGCTCGTCACATTTACATTCGCAAGTGCGTTGGTGTTGGTGCCTTGAAGAAGGTCCATGGTGGTCGTATCAACCGTGGTAGCCGTCCTTCTCACCACGTTGATGCCTCTGGTGCCATCAACCGTCGTGTTCTCCAAGCTCTTGAGAAGATTGGTGTCCTTGAACAGGACAAGAAGGGGTAAGTGTTTCTTTTCTAGAGAGTGGATAGGGTGGATCATGTGCTTATATTACATGATGTAGTGGTCGTCGCATCACCCAAGATGGCCAACGTGATTTGGATCGTATTGCCATGACCCTTGTTGAGGAGGATGACGAGTAAATTGTATCATGATCAACACGAAAAAGAAATAATACACAACACGCATTGTTGCACGTCCACTTTAAAGTCTTTTATGCATGGCGAGAAACAGTATTGGATCAGGCTGAGGGATACCAAGATGCTGGGGATATGGGATTATTGGCTTTGAAAGGAAGGGGATGACAATGAGGATCATAATGTTTGTATGAGTGTGCGTTCCAGAAAGGGAAAGTCGATGGCATCTTCATCGAATCCACAAGTGTAAATGTTCCCGGCTTCCTTGTTTACCCTCCTTCGAAAGTTGGTGCGTAACACCTGCATTGTGTTTACGATCATCTATATCTTCCGGTCAAAAGCTAAAAGCTATAAATTCCCGAATGATAAAGACAATAAAGATCTTATTACTAGTGTTATGAATCCAAATTCGACTGTTTGCCACCACCACTGCTAAGAGCAACAACGGCAGAATAGTAACTCGGTTCTCTTCCTTTTCTTTTTTTTCCATCCGCCTCCCCCGTTTTACTAGTTGTTGCTTTCACCTTTCTTTTTTGAACATGATGAAAAATCAGCGATCATCTTTACGTGCCTCAATTTGGCGACGGCATGCCAAAAAATCATCTTTTGACCGCCATCGAGCGTGTCTACCTCCAACAGGTTTAGATTCTTCTAAACCCGTTGCCAGCAGCAATAGCGACGAACGCAATCATCATCATCAACAACACAATAATGATACCGACGTCATCCCTATCGTACTTGTCAAATGCAAGCAGGAATTGCTAACTCGTGGTAAGCATTCCACATGATACAACAAGAGCATACAATTCGACAACATGGTTGCTGAGCATAAGCCCTTCTTCTTTTTATGTGCAAGGATTGCATGTGGAAGGGATATTTCGTCGATCAGGATCCTCCGCAACGATTGAACGCCTGTTAAGAGAATTTAATGAAACCCGCGAACCCGACTGCATAGCATTGGACACGATCCCAGTGCATACAATTGCTGGTCTATTTAAACGCTTTTTGCAACAACTCTCCGAGCCCGTAATCCCACGTTCATATCAACCTGAATTCCTTCACATTTTTGAAAGTACAACAGGTAATAAGAAATGCTTTTCTCTTTCTTATGCAGGGACCTCGTTTCATCCACACCGACCCTTTTCTCTTACATGTAGATAACCATGAGAGACGCCAACGGCTTGTGACAACGTGTAAATCACTACCACCATGGCATGGCAGCTTGCTTTCATTTGTGCTAGCGGTAGCCCATACCATCAGTTGTCATTGTGATGAAAACAAAATGTCAGCTGAAAACTTAGCAATCATCTTTGCGCCTACTTGCATACGGCTTGATGCTATCAGCCATCTCTTGCCAGATCATTCACCCTCTTTATCATCATCCATGAGCACCAAATCATTCTCATTTTCATCGCAATTGGGTGGCTCCAAATTGTTTCGAAAGGCATCCTTGAAGAGACGAAGCAGCAGTAAAAAACTAGGCAATCATACCGCCACATCCACCACATCACTACCATGTCAAGAAAGTCGATGGGGTGATATCTGCAAGTCGATCCTCTTACCAAGGCGAAACAATCACAAATCAAGGAACGACACTCATCAAGATGATCCAAAACGACCCGTACCACGCTATGAGCCGGAAAAATTAATGCAGCTGGATTTAGTCAAGGCACAAGCATGTTGGAGTCAATTGTTTGAATTGATGATCAATGATCCACCTTTTGAAACAACACACCAGCACATTGAGAACACCAATAGGCATTCGTCTCTTTATTCATCCTACATGAATGAAGCATTGACGAAACAACTGGAGGATCAAGATCAATCATCTACGCAAGATACGCCAAGCACAGTGTACTTTGACTCGTTGGATGAACAAGATCCTGCTGGGCGTACCATGTTGGATATTCTTGATGATACCATGGCCGCGTTGAGTGAAGACACAGCCGCATTCTTTGAAACAATGGTACCAAGTGAGAAAATATTATCGCATCGCAGCAAACGAAGTACACAATCCGATCAAGCATCCACGATATCAACTATGACAGGTGCCACTGCCAACACTACTGCTACTACTACAACGGCAGCACCTGCCACTGCTATAGTTGAAACGACTACTACCACTAATACTACTACCAACACGGCTACTGCTGCTGCTGTTGTCGATGGTGATCCACGTGACTCACCAAGATTTGCTGGTACTAAATATGAAGCTGTTTGGCAACATTGGCGAGAGCGTGAAGCAGCAGAGCGAGAACAGCAACTACAACAACCGCAACAACAACCAACACCTGGGCCTGCACCACCACGTTCAATGAAGCGAAGCAGTGGTATCCCACACCATGGAGGTGATTGGCTTAAAGCTTTGAGCCAACATCATTTTGCTGCCGATAAACAACGTCCTCTTTCACTCACTTTCATGCCAAGGTCACCTGCACAACAGAGACTCTCTGCATTTTTACGTTAGTTCTCATACATCCCATTCTCCTCTTCAACACATTTTATTCCCTACGCGCAGTTTGTAGAAGATACCATCATTTATGTTCATATCATTACACTTTATCTTGCAACATACTACTTCATGAAGCGAACGATTGGATAATACTGTCTCAAAGTATACATCACCTATGACAATGACCTCATCCTTTTGATGTATGAGTAACCTTTTTATGACTCAATAGTGAAAATGAAAGATAACAAAGAGCAGGTTTATTGTTAGATGGAATACTATCAAACAAGGTTTCTCAAGATGTGCGTATCATCATGCAATCGGCGGGAGGGAAATCGAATTGGGCCGCTGGGAGGTACACAAAGCTGACTTGATTTGGATGTGTGCTCACGTCGCGCTTTCCTCTCCTCTCCTCCTCATCTACCACCACCACCACTTCTACCATGGATGAAGATTCCGTTCTTTTTGGCATCCGTAATGCCTTTGCTCTCGGCAACTATCAGCTAGTTATCAATGAAGTCAGCTCATCGCGTGTCCTTCAGTCACCTGCTGGCAAATTCGAGGCCCAAACCCTTCTATACCGTTCCTACGTGGCCCAAGGAAAATACAATCTCGTCATCAATGACATTTCAGAGACCACAGCCGAGGCACCTCTCAAAGCAGTACGTCTTTTGGCTGTCTACTTGAATGCAAAGCAAAAGAACCAGACCGATGTATGCGAGACGACCATTCAACAAGCTATGCAACTCCTTGAAGAAGGTGCTAACCGAGTGGAACAAACGATCCAAGTAACGGTTGCCACGATCCTTGTACATGATGGTAAAACGGATGAAGCACTCAAGGTCCTTCACAACCGCACCAAAAAGTTGGAATGGTGAGGAAAATGCGTGATACTGGATGGAGGGTCGTTTTGGCTGATACATACATGTATGTAGTACCGCTTTGGCTGTTCAAATTTATCTGCAAATGGATCGTGTTGATCTTGCACGAAAGGAAGTGGCACATGCAAAGTCTTGGGCTGAAGATGCTCTTCTTTTGCAGTTGATGGAAGCTTGGGTTGGTTTGCGTGTGGTAAGTACGATGCCAATATGAGGATTCTACATGACAAGGTTTCTGATATGGGTTCATTAGGGTGGTGAAAAGTATCAAGAAGCATTTTACATCTTTGAGGAATTTGGACAGACCAACACAGAGCCATCTATCAAGGTTCTCAATGGTCAAGCAGCAGCAAACATTGCATTGGGTCGATACCCTGAAGCCGAAAGTGTTTTGATGGAAGCATTAAACAAGGTTGGTAACTACTAGGGATGGATACAGGATCACGGTATTGACACACGTTCTTTTGGAAAACAGAATAGCGATGATCCTGAAACGCTAGTCAACATGATTGTATGTGCCAACTTGACAGGCAAACCCATCGATGTGGTCAACCGATATATTAGGTAAGCAGGAGGGGTAGTAGAAAAGATCATTCTCATAGACCCTCTAACCTCTTTTTTCAATGTAGTCAACTTCGAGAAGCAGCCCCACAACATGCATTCCTTCAGGAAGTGGATCAGAAATCGAATCTCTTTGATCAAGCTGCAGCAAAGTTTGCCCTCGTAGATTCCTCATAAATGCAATAAATAATGTCCTTTGTGTTATAAACTCGTATATACATGATGTGCTTATCACCATTGACAAATCAACCATATGCTATCATCATTGGATGATACTGTGATGTCTCGTCGATATGGACAGACTGCACTGGATACTAAAATAGATGGTCGCTGCCATGGTTACCATGGTCGTTGAATGACGCAAAAGGGGGACATCTCTCCATTTATGCAAGATGGGAGGGGGAGATAAAGCGGAGGCCAGTGCATTCGAATCACTACACTCTTTATTCAACTCGACCTTTTTGTCCTGTAACAACAGCCCGCTCTCTTCTTATCACAATGGGTGCCGGCAATTCGAAAGCAAAGATTACGTCGCAGGACAAGGCCATTCTAGACCTCAAAATCCAACGAGACAAGTTGAAGCAGTATCAAAAAAAGGTGTGCTTTTATTCATTGGCTCCATGCTAGTCTCATCTACTTTGGACGCTAATGGGCATTGTAGATTAATATCGTGTTGGACAAAGAAGTGCAAGCCGCTAGAAACGCTCTACGTCAGGATGATAAGAAACGTGCTTTGCTCGCTCTCAAAAAGAAAAAGTACCAGGAGCAGCTTTTGGAAAAGACTGAGCAGCAGTTGCTGAATCTCGAGGAGCTGGTAAGATAAGGAAAAAAGGCACACACGCTATCCATTCAGTGTATTGACAAGATGTGAGTAGACCCAATCGATTGAATACGCTCTTGTGGAGAAACAAGTGTTGGAAGGTCTCAAAACAGGCAATTCGGTGCTCAAGGAAATCCACAAGGAGACTTCTATCGAGGCCGTAGAACGACTCATGGACGATACAGCAGATGCCATTGCCTATCAAAACGCAAGTATCAGTAAGCAAGGACCGCATTTGGTATTGTACTCATATTTCTTTTTGGTTTTGTAGGAGGTGGATGAACTTTTGAGCGGCAAGATTAGTAGCGAGGATGAAGAAGAAATCCTTCAAGAACTTGAGAGTCTTCAGCAACAAGAGGTAGGTCAAAGATTTATAGGCAATGATTGGATTCTCATATACAGCATCATCATCATCATCATCATCATCTCAAGCTCGAAGCAAACTTGCCTTCGGTACCTGAACAACCATTACCGGGAAAACAAGTGGAGTTACCCAAGGTACCTACGCATGAGCCAACTGCAGAAGAGGCGCCCAAAGGTGAGTCGAGTGAAAAGGAGCAGCAGGATCAAGCTTACCATGATTCTTCATTATTAGCAAAAGAAAAGAAGAAGGAAGCAGAGGCAATGCTTGCAAGTTAGACGTGATGTAAATATACCTTTAGCGTTTTTGTACAATGATATTAAACAGGAGTCAATTCTTATCAATGCATGGTTGTCCTTTGTATGCTATTACTACAATCCGAATTGGAGATAGCAAGCACCCTTCATCATGATAGCTGTTACAGTATTCATGTGCACAAGATCCATCAATGCATTTTCTTTATTAGAGGATGAGCACCAGCTAACCCTTATCATGGATGAGTCGTCTTAGCGCGAACAAGTGGTCACTTTCATGATCGCTGTGGCCAGTGACTTTTGGCAGGGACGTGTGACCCCAATTAGGAACTGGGATGGTTGTTGAGCAGCGACAGCAGTCGCTCTCATGTTGAGCTGTAGCCAGGCAGCCTCCCTCATCCATAAAAGGCAACCTCTTCACCTTATTTGTGCAAAGGAAGAGCTAGGTGCGAGTCGCTCTCAAGATGAGCTGTAGCCAAGGTGGCCACCCCTCGTCCACAAAAGGCAACCTCTTCACCTTATTTGTTAATACCAAAGGAAGACCACTACTCTGCAGCTATCCTTTTGAAATACTCATGGCTAACACGATCATCCACCTCCATCCAAATGGCACTCTAAATGAAGATAATCATATGTCAATCATTTGGAAAAAACCCAACATTTTGTTATAGCAAAGTCGCATCACTAGTTTTTTATTCTTTCTTCGCACAAATAAGGTGAAGAGGTTGCCTTTTGTGGACGAGGGATGGCCACCTTGGCTACAGCTCATCTTGAGAGCGACTCGCACCTAGCTCTTCCTTTGCACAAATAAGGTGAAGAGGTTGCCTTTTATGGATCGGGGAGGCTGCCTGGCTACAGCTCGATCTCTCTTGCTTAAATTCCTGGCGATAGCGATCATGAGAGCGAGTCTACCATCTCCAATGAACACGCCACTCTGCGGTCTTTTATTCCCCAGATCATCGGCCAAGTGGCGTCTCTGATGCGTATCGTTATACAAACTTGTGACTCCAATAAACGAAAAGACTACATGCACGCGTTTATCACACTCAGCCACGCACTACGCTTTTAACACCTATCTCATTTCTACAATCGCGACATGTATATGTATTATACGGGAGACACACACCCACGTTATACCCGTAAAAAGCCAAAGGAGCCAGCATTGATTGTGAGGGTCCCAGATGGTCGAAGAGTCATGGTGATTGGGGAGGGCGAAAAGCCTTATGTGAAGCGTATGGACAATGCTTATCAGCGTGCACGTAAATTATGGTAACTCATACACGACTGGATTCGAGCTTGCCACTGATGATGAGTGTATACTACAGGAAACTACGCCAAAAAGCAGCAAAAAATGCCGAAAAGAATGACAAGGATGCTTCAAAGACGATCAGCATGGAGTTGAAACCTATGGATAGTACCAAGATAGATGCAGAGCCAAAGCAGCAGCAGCAGCAGCCCGAACCACCTGTCAAGTGAACCTCTGCACCTCTCGTCTGAGAAAGGAAACCTCTTCGCCTTATTTGTTAATACGAAGCCGTGCAGCCATGTGGTGGATGTAGATGCCTCTTGTGTGTAAGCGTAGAAAGATTGGTAAAGAAGTCGTCTGCGAATGTGATAGATCTTGCCCACGTAACGTGCTATGCTTTCTTATTGTTGCTGCTGAATCCCATGCAAAAATGATCAATCCCCGTATACTACTAGCTTTCATTATGATGACATGTCTACCTGTGAGTATTAATAAAAAACATGATCCATTGCAATCCACTTCATCTGCTGGCACCATTTCCTAATGCCATGTTATATTATTTCAGCTGAAGCTGTCAACTGCTGCTGCGTGTATAACTGATCGAGCGATCAACATTTTCGGACATGCATCTCTTTCTCCGTCTTTGATCTTTCATGCCTCGTGTTACAAAAGAACGATCGACCAACACAACACCACGATCGCCCTACACCAACAATGTGGAGAAATCCAAGTCGACTGTCGACATTCCAAAGGACAATGCAGTGGCTGACAACCTTGATTACGATCTACTCGTCATGTTTATTGGTATCAACCCTGGTTTGACAAGTGCCGCTCGAGGACACCATTTTGCAGGTAAAAAGTCATATCATACTCTCTCTCTTTCATATAGCATGATCCATTGATTGTATATGTATAGGACCTACGAATCACTTTTGGCCATGTTTGTCGGGTAGTGGTAAGTGTCATTGGCGTGGAGATTATACCTCTTCAAGATTTCCCCCCGATATAACACAACAACATGATGATGGTTAGGCTTGGTGGATAAACCTTTGACCTACAAGGATGATGTCGATCTACCACGATTGTACCGATTAGGCTTTACCAATCTTTCAACAAGGACCAGTCGAAAACAATCCGATCTTACTTTGAGTGAACAGCAAGCTGGTATCCCCATCCTCACAACCAAGATTCGACAATATCGACCACGCGTAGCATGTTTCATTGGCAAAGGCATGTACGAGATTTATGCAGGTGAAAAGATCAGGAAAATGGGCGTACAACCAAGGAGGATACCATGGGAGAATGGCAAAGGCTCAACTCGGCTATTTGTGATGCCAAGTACCAGTGGGATTGTTTCCGCTTATCAGAAAGGCGACAAGTTAAAGTAAGTCCATTACGTGTATGTGTTTGATCCCTCTCAGCTGATGTCTCTATTATCCTAAGGTTCTTTCAAGAGCTCTGTCAAATAGCAAAGCAAGAGGATGAAAAGGTGGCGACTTCTTCAATACGTTAGACTGCTTTTACTACTACTATTAGTGCTAATAAATCGATATCCCACGAATGAGCTGCACGATTATCTGATCCCATTGTATGGATACCCAATAATGTCATGTGTGGAATGCAGCTGCTGCATCAAATGGCGGTACGCTGCTTGAGAGTGCATGGTTGTCGCTTGCAAATACCGACCATAGTCGAAGATCTTATATCATGATGGATCCTAAACACAAAAAATCAGAGCCCCAGCTGATGGCATTATCATGTTGTGCAACTATGTATCTTTTTTGCTGTAATCACGGCTATAGGGTGGGTTGATGATACAGCGACTATTAGTAGAGATGAAAAAGGATGACAGCTGTTACAATGTAAGTAATCGCTGGATGTATGAAAACGACCTTAAAGATCATGTTAAGTGTTTATTACTCTCTTGGTAAATGTACGTCTCGATATCATGTATAAGGGAACGTTGTCATGGATACCAACTTGTCTTGTGGCGGATCGATCTTCTTACTGCCTGCCGTTTATTTTGAAACCATATTTGGATTGATCTCGAAGTCATGCCCAGCTCAAAACCGAGTTCAGCCCGCAATGAACTTGTAGGAAAGGCTGTTTGTTCAAAGACCTGTTCAAGTATTTGAGTTTGCCATGGGCTTGCCCTTTTACGTTTTGCTTTGGCACGTCTTTGGAAGACACAAAAGGATGTCCATGGGGAGAAGGGTTTAGGCTTGTTTGCTATTGTTGTCGCTGAACCCTGCTGTTGGGTTGCCATGGCATTATTTGCAAGTTGCGAATATGCAACGTGGATTTTGGGCATTTCAAGTGGTGGTAGATGCAGGAACGGAAGCCCGCCATTTTCTTCTGTTGGAGGAGGAGAAAGTAAAGTCTCAATTCGAAGTTTATCATGTCTTGTCGTGGTAGCCATTTTGGTGGAATTCGCCCGAAAACGACCTATTAGCAATAGCAGCAGCAGAGAATAAAAAAGATGTTTGTAAACTAACCTGATGCACTTTTGGTTTATAATAATGGTTGATGAGAATAACTTCCCTTTCAAAATGATGTCCGTGTATACATTACCCGAATCTTTAGGGCTGCATTGACATGAAGAGTACATATATAAACCACGATCCCATTATTGGTGGCAGCCAATTCAATGCCAATGCATATCGATTCTCGTTGATACTACTACTATTGATATTTCGGGTTGTTATTGCTCAATAGGATAGTTTATCATTCACCGATATCTTATCTGTTATCAAGTAAGCCTATGCAACATTCATGCAGCATGATATCGGTTTATTTACAATGGTTTTAAAGTTGGCTATTACAATCGTTCTGAATCGAAAATGAATACAAGAATACCATACGGCACAATAGCGGTTTAACATTTGCATGGAAGCACCATTGTGTTATAGAATTATCTCGAAATACCTTTTTCGGAAGTGCTGCAAGAATGGCAACCAAGCAACCAAACCATTATCGTGATAGCCGTATCGATGATCATTACATATAACAAAAGTGGGTATTTTATTTGATAAAGATGTGTGTGTGTGTGTGTGTGTGTGTGTGTTATGTGTATCATGAGCCAAACATTGAACCAATTAACTTTGAAGCCATTCCAGCGCCTGCGCCTGCAGAAGGATGACCACCAGCACCAGCTGCCATGTCATGTTCTGGACGTACAACAAATTGACTGTCATGTGTGGGAATGTATTGGACATCGAGTATTTCAGGCCGACCGGATAAAAGTGACCGAAAATGATAAGCAATCATGTTGCGAGGACAAAGATGAATGGTACCAGAGAGCTTTTCTTCCCTATCGAGACTAATGGTAGAGGATGGCAGATGACCAGCACCCATGTCGATCATGCGGTGTAACTTGCGTTGATTGTTGACGCTGAAAGGAGCCCATACGTTGCCACCACCACCACCTTCTTCATCGCCTCCACCGCCTTGATGCATCATCATCATATTCCTTGGGCGATAACACCAAATGCCAGGGAAGCGTTGTAATTGTTGTGCCTTGTTGGAAATCTTGCTGCTGCTTTTACGAGAAAGACCACTTCCAAAGGATCGCATGGATGAAGGAGATTCACCATGGTTTGGACCAGCACCACCACCAAGTGACATATGACCCAATGCATCTTCCAAGGGAACCATGCTATTCCGATCCCACATGTGTCGATCCATCATGGCAGCTTTTGAACCTTCTCCACCACTACCACCACCAAAGAGACCACCAAGCCATGATTTTCTTCGCATAGGAGGTCGACCCCCCATCATCATAGGATGTTGTGCATGAGGAGGGGGCATCATGGATCCACCACCAGGGCCATTGTTTCCCATCATGGATGAAGGAGGCATCATAGGTCCGCCATTATGATTACCTTGTTGACCACTTTCAGGATGATGATGATGATGTCCCATTGCTGAATTAGCTCTTGAACTTGAAGGAGGTCCACCACCCATATCGAAATCACCAGCACCATTCATATCACGATCATTCATCATACGTTGATTGCCATTGTGCATTGAATCCATGGGACCGCCACCACCACCACCACCGCCATTAGGATGATGCATAGAGGATGGACCGCCACCATTTCCAAAAGCGCCTTGTTGTCCCATCATAGTATCACCCATCATCATTGGACCACCACCACCACCACCAAACATTGGATTCATGCCACCGCCACCGCCAAGAGAAAGAGGAGGAAATCCATCAGCACCACCACCACCGCCCATATCATCAAGCATGCCTGGTAAACCATTACCACCACCAGGACCACCAGGACCCATCATGGACATCATTGACATGGGTGGTGGAGGTCTACCCATCATGAATGGATTCATTGGAGGACCAAATGTTGATGGTAACATGCCCATTCCACCTTGTGCTGGTGGTGGTCCTGACATCATGGGTGGTTGTGTATGAGGTGCAGGTGGCATAGCAGGACTTGAAAAATAAGATGCTGGCATCCAAGGTGTACCTGGTGCACTACTATTGTTGCTTGGTACTTCATCACCTAGATCAGGACGTAATCCCATAGCTGCCAAAGGTGGTGGTGGTGGTGGTGGTGCTGCCATTGGAGGATGTAATGGTTGAGGTGGTGAAAACATGTCATTATTACCAGCAGCAGCACCCAATGAATCATACACTGAATGACGTCTTCCCAACATGGACATTGGTGGTGGTGGTGGATGAGGTGGATGAGGTGTCATGGAAGGAACAATATGAATAGAACGTCGACGTGGAATAGGATGAGGACGATGATGATGATGATGATCTTCTTCTTGATGAGAGAGAGCATCATGGAATTGATCTTCCATCGTGGGTGAATAAAGTTCCACAGGTGATCCAGGCGCACTCATGGCATGGGGTCTCTCGTGTGGCAATGGCTCGTGCTGTTGTGTACTCCGACGTGCACCTGGTGACGATGACACTGAGCTTGTTCGATGCAATGACGGATGTCGTTTCCGAAATACCCGACTACTATTGCTATTGTTTCTATGCAACGTCTCCGTGGTGGTTGTTGCTGGTATTCTTGATTTACGTGCTGGCAATGATCGTGATCGTTTGGGTCGTCGTTGTTGTGCCATGTCAGGATGATCCATAAATGGGATGGGTGGTGGTAATGGGCCCAAGCGCGGTAAAGGAGGTAAGAAACCAGGAGGTGGTACATGTTCATCCAAGAAAGGAGGTACTGGTGCCACGGGTCGTCGATTATTGTAATCATCATCATCATCATCATCCGATATAGCTTCTCGATCGTCATTTCGGTCATCATCTTCCAAAAAGTATTCATCGGGTGGTGGTAATGGTGGTGGATGCATCATATTGAAAGGAGGAGGACCAAATGGATGTGGTGGCGGTGGATGATGATGATGAGGACCCATCATAGGGCCAAATCCTGCAAATGGTGGTGGTGGTGGTGGTAAACGACCCATCTCATCTAGATGTAACATGGCTTCTTCTTCATATGGATCAAATTCATCAGGACCATAAAATCCATCATGACCCACAAGATGAGGTGGAGGTGGTGGAAATGGAAATGGTAGAAATGGATATCCAAAGTCATCATCATCGCCATCATCATTCATAGCCTCATGATCTGCGTGCCATGCTGCTGCTGCTGCTGCTTGTTGTTGTTGACGACGAGAAGGTTGACGATGTACATTACTGCGCACAGATTGTTTGTGTCCTCGTCTTTTACTTTTACGATGTCGTCGTGGTGATGATTGTTGCTGGTACTCATATGGGTCGCTTGATACTCCATCATCCTGCTGCTGCGATAGGCTGCGTGGATAGCGTCGTCGAGGTCTAACATATTCGTTGGCACTGTCGTAACCTGACATTGCTTGCAATGAGGAGAAGGTGAGAAAGAAGAAAAGGAATGGCAAACCGAATGAGCTGATTCTCTACCTTATCCTTTGTCAACAACGCCTGCCCAAGTCATGTTCATGGTCATGGGTTACAAACAGGACACCATAATCGGAAAGAGCCGACTACCGGATTGCTGCTTTTGGCTTGCTGATTTACTATCACAAAGGACATCTTCCCCCACCCCTTAGTCTGCCACTCAAATGGTCAATCAATTATAGAAAGTCATAGCATAGATACCTGTAAACTTGATAGCCACTCCCATTCATTAAAAGAAAAAATAGACATTGTCAAGTAAAAAAAAGTGGGTATCATGATGAAACATGTACTCCTGTTGTTCTGGACCTTTTGTTCATTATTGTGTTCTTTGTGCACGGGATCTTTCTTACACGGCCCTCTTCCGAAAGTTTATCTTGCACAACACAAAGGCCCCTATCCGTTCTTTCAAGAACTCGTGGATAACCGTAAAGTGTCCGTGCATTCTTCCAAAGATGTATCCTCTTCTTCTACTACTATTCTTCAAACCATCTCGTTTATCAAGATCCGCCACAAATGCATATCATCAAGTAGTTGTATTCAAGGGTCCTGTACCATGGATCAGGCACTTGCAGCAAATTACAACATCTTGTATCACGGCTCTTCGGATTTAATTTCTCTCAATGATGGAATCTCACCTGATCATAGAAAAGATGATGATGATGATAGAGCAAAAGTAACGTTGACCTGATCACGTTATGTGTTACTCCCCAAGTATGGTTGTAACCCGACATTCTTTGGCATAACCCGAAATTATAGTAGGCTGTCCTTGAACCACAATGCCGACCCTCCTTTAATTAGCAGTAATAGGTCATGGACAAGGATACATTTATTTTCTAATCATAAGAACGTGCCGTGATTTCTTATGCATCACCCCGATGTATGTTAATGAAGGGATTCATGGAGGGTAAGTTTGACGATCACTAGTAGCTTATCGAGATAATTTGGATTGCCTTTGCTAGGGAAGGTTGTACACGCTCTTTTCTAATCCACATGCCGTATTGATTAAGTCGAGTGAACAGGTATACATCCAATTCAAAATAAAAGTTGCCTGCGTGGATGGGTATCTCACACCAAAGAAGATGCACCGGTTGTCTCAGGTACCTCCTTTTTACAATGGTCAAATCACCAACCTTATATAAATCACGTGTCCCGCTGATTCCGGACTTGGAGGCATCTCTTCTTCCCACTTGGCTTTTTCTTATACGTTTACCTTTCCCACCCGCCTCCTCCTAATCAACTTCGATCGTCATTGACAACAGCATTCGTTCTCGAACTCCTCTCCATGGTCAACTACATTTCTTCAAAGTCGTCATCGTTACGCATTTCAACGCAAGAAAACAGTCCATCTCTGCACAGCTCCTTTCCAGTCATTCGCCCCACACTTTTGACATTTCCTTAGATGGACATCAGCTGCAACGGTAGCCTACAACGCCAGCAGTTTATGCTCTTCGAATACATATGAAGTTATAGCACGAAAGCTTTATGGCGACAAATGCAGTATCTGTTCATGCAGCAGCAATTGGATCGGCATTTGGCAGCTTGCATTAATGGTACCACGTTTACTATGGCTCGTGTTCCATCATGCTAAGATCACTATTTCTCTTGATGGTAGGTGGATTTATCAGTGGTTGATGTATCACCCTCGATCATCCTTCGACCTTGGTATGCAAAGGTGCTTGATTCATCAGCTCAATTCATCACGATCTCCTTTTCTTGCATGGGCAACAATTCAATTACCACGACCATCCATGTATGAACAAGGCTATTATCACCAGCATTTCTCTCTGCTATACGTCATGCAATCCAGCAAGCCCATCCCTGTTTTAGTGAGCAAGTCAGGGCCTATTTCAAGGAGCATCAACAAGGGCGCTAGATCCACATGTGTCTCCATCCTCGCTCGGTATGTGTCAACGATAGTTTCTTGGTTGCTCATGGAGGATGATTATCTAACGTGGGTCTTATAGTTGCTTATTATTACTGGTTTTCCCATGTCGTCATTGTACTTGATCATTGATCCCGTTTCCTTTGATGGTGTGGTACGTGTGATGATGCGTTTATATACTGTGCTCTTTACTTACACATTGCTATGTCTTTGATTAGTGAGTTGCCTTTGACTTATGCTACCGCTGGTGCACGCCTTCAGCTCACTTCTTCAACACCCACCATGGATGCGTACCAATCTTTAACTCCAGCTCTAAAGTCGCCAAGTGGATTGTGCATTGACAATGTGAAAATGCCGTTTTGGGTTCATGCAACCAATCTTCAGCCTCAAAGAAACAATAGGACAGGATGATATGGATCAACATTGATGGGATCAAGATTCAGCCTTTTGCTCTGATGATATCAAAGATGTGGCCCGTTTTCATCTGACGAGTTTATACTACGATTCACACATTGTCCTCCCCACCCGGGTATTCATTGAAGCTACACATAGACATTTGTATAAGTGCAATTAGTAATAAACTTTCCATGAGCAGAAAGTGTGGATGGTTGGTTCCTGTCGTCTTACTTTGGTTCATCGCTTCTATTAGACATTGCATCTTTATCTGATTATAGAGTCAAAAAGGGATCATAAATACACATTACATTTAAAGCATGCAGCAAAAAGTCGTTATACTTTGGTTTTCCTCTTTGCATTGTTGACATATTATCACTGCCTATACCCTTTACTTATGGTAATCGTTTGATCGTTTTCAAAAAAAGAAAATCTCGACTACAAGTCTTCCAATTGATCGTGCAACGTGACACAAAAAATTAATCGTGACTCAAAAGAGGAACTGAAGCTCAGATGTTGAGCTCGTATTCGAATTCAGGTCTTGCCGAGAATCGAACTCGGATAACAGGATTCAAAGTCCTGTATGATAACCATTACATCACAAGACCTTCTTGTCTGACACGGCGCGTGGTGGTATAAGTACTGGTGGCCTGCCTGGTTTGGAAAGTCGTCGTATGGTGATGAAAGAAGTATCATGGTGTAGCGGAGTAGCCATGGATACCATTATTGAAGACGCCATCTTGTTTGGGAGGATCGTTGTGGAGCAATTTGGAGTTGAAGTTGAAGAAGTGAGTGATTGGTCGGAGTGAAGTGGTAGCCTGCGGACCCTTAGCGGCACCCTTCATCTCTTTACAACTACGACATGGCCAATCCTCTTTATTAGAATGAGACATTGTTGTTGTGA
>NW_026695423.1:0-30600 GCF_029851405.1 Lichtheimia ornata | reverse complement strand
GATACAGGAGCACATTATTATACATTTATTTGATCTTTGGGTTCATTTGACTACCGAGCTATAAGAATCCCCCTTTCGCATTCTTTTCGTATTATTACACCACGTCTCGCATATCACACGTATCATTTTGGTGGAGAAGCCGCGCAGACAACAATTACTTTAACAAGTTTGCAAGCCCTTAAATTTATTATCTTTATTTGTGATCATGCCTCAAGACAAGGACACTGGTGTAACGAGCTATCCTACCTTTAAACCGGAAGCATCATTGAGCAAGTTCTTGGCCAAGCCAAAACATTTCAAGGGTGACGATGAAGAGAATCCGTTGCGGTGGTTGAAGCGTATCAATCGCATTCGTAAAGGTGTACCTATGGGAGATCAACAATGTTTGACGATGGCGGGATCTTACCTTACTGGTGCTGCTGAATCGTGGTGGGAGATGGTTGAAGACAAGGTTGCTACATGGGCTCAATTTGAGGAGATGTTTCGCACAAGATTTGCTGGCAAGGACAAGCACCACATTTGGTGGAACAAGGTGGAAAGTAGAAAGCAAATGACTGGTGAAACCGTGGATGAAGTTGCCAATGATTTGAAAGAGTACTTTGAGTTGCTGGATGTCAGCGATGATAGTATTCGTATACGTCATTTGTTGAAGGCATTGAGAGAAGGCATTTCGTATGAATTGGAGCAACGTGCAGCATTGGGCAAGTACGAAGATGTGGTACAAGAAGCTCGAAAGTTGGAGGTGGTGCAAAATAAGTATGGCCGTGCTGGTGCAAGTACTATTGGAGCGTCATCGTCTACGGTGGTGAGAGGTCATGCTGGATCCGATATTACTCCTTCTGAAAGTGCAAGTGCCAATGCTGTACAAAGTGGCAATTTATCTTCTCAAATCAGTGCCTTGGCCAACGAGATTCAAGCTCTCAAGATCAATATGGTGGATGTGCGTAGATCTCGTGTGTTGCGTTGCTGGGGCTGTGGTGAAGAAGGGCATAAGCGTGATCAATGTCCAAACCCCATTCAAGCATCGGAACAGGGAAAAGCCAATGGGTGCCACTAAAGGAGGTTGGTGGTACCCAAGAACAAGTAAATCCTCCTGATCACAAGGCTGGTGTGAATTTGTTGCATGGTGTCAAGGTTTATGCCCAAAAACGTGGCCGGCAACAAGTGTCTGAAAATGGAAGTGCTGTGGCAGCTGCTGCAGTTGCCAAGAAGAAGGGTCGTGTGGATACTGGTGGTGCGAATGGTGGCGGTGCGAATGATGGCGGCAATGTCAATCAAGGAATGAATGGTGCGTTTGGTGTCTCTGGTGATGGTCACGTGCAGGCGGCACAACATACACAGGCGATGGAAGTGGATCAGAAGGTGCCAGCTGAAGAGAAGAAGCCAAAGAAGAAACGTCATGTGCGCAAGTTGGTCGTCACCTTGCCTGAGAAAGATGTTTGGGAGCGGTTAAAGCACGTTGATGCGGGGTTGTCTATGGCTGATTGGTTGTCATTGTCAAAGCATGCTGCCAAAGATGTGCAAGATGGCATTCGTCATTGGCATGGTCGTAAGCCAAGAGGAGTGAGAGTGGGTGATTCCATTCAAAGGCAACTACCATCAACAAGTGTACCCGTGAACTACGTTGATCTTCATGAGCATGATTTGACGGACTCTTCAGACGAATGGGCTTACTCTGATGATGATGAAGGCACTTTCAGGTCTGATAGCAGTGAAGTTGGCTCGGATGACTTTGCTATGGTGGATGGTGACGATGTTGGCTACGAGTCGGATGATACACAGTATGAGTACCCTTATAACCTGGATAAGATGAAAGAGAGCGCACCATTACAAGCTCCTATCACTATTCATGGTCATTTGGTACAAGCTGTATTTGATTCGGGTGCTGGTGTCTCGGTGATCAGTAAGAATCTTGCGGAGAAGGTTGGCTTGAAGACTAATGGTGATCAATTGGTGGTCGAGGCGTTTGGTGACAATGCCTTACCTGCTGGTGGTGTCTCTGTGGCGGTACCTGTAAGGGCAGCTGGCAAGTTACGACCGGAACACATGACCATACAAGATGTCAAGGGAGATGTGTGTTTGTTGGGCACCTCATGGCATCGACAATATGGCGTGAGAGTTGACCATCAAACAGGCACGATACACATTCCCACTGGTCATGGTAAAGGCACCGTATTATTGCAAGGCCGATATCCAAGATCCGAGAACGAACATGACAATGTTGTGTTGGCTGTGAGCGTTTCTGGTTCCCAATCATCAAGCATGCTGGACATGGATGGTGATCACAAAGGTGGAACTTTGGATCTAAGGAGGGAGGAGGCGACAAAGGATACGCAGCTGCTGAACCGATACGTTGATGAAGTCTTGGATAGCAATGGAGAAGGTGAATTGGACATGCCACAGGTGATCAAGGAGGTGGTAGATTCATATGCCTGTTGTTTTGTGGAGGTTAGTGGTCTTGGTCGTGTTCATGGTGTCGAACATACCATCCCCACCACCACTGAGAAGCCTATCCGTACCTCACCGTATCGGCTGTCATGGGAAGAACAAGACCACTTACGTGACGAGTTGGATAAATTGTTGGAGCTTGGCCTTATAAAACCATCGGACGGCAAGTGGACTTCACCAATCCTTTTCGTCAAAAAGAAGGATGGCACATTGCGACTATGCGTGGATTATCGTAAGCTGAATGACATTACTATCAAAGACGCCTTCCCATTACCGAACATCGACGAGTTATTGGATTCTGTTGGCGGTGCACATTATTTTTCCACACTTGATGCTGCGTCCGGCTATTGGCAGATACCGTTAGCAAGGGATTCAATACCCAAATCAGGATTCACAACAAAGTGGGGCACTTACACTTGGGAAGCCATGCCATTTGGATTATGCTCTGCTCCTCAGACCTTTCAACGTGCGGTGACGAACATCTTGGCTCCATACATTGAGGACTTCGTTTATGTCTTCATAGACGACATTATCATATTCAGCAAGAGTTTGGAAGAGCACAGGGTCCATTTGGCGAAGGTGTTTCAAGCATGTCAAGCTGCCAATTTGAGGTTGAAGAAGTCGAAGTGTGTCTTTGGGCGTAAGCAAGTGGAATACTTGGGACATGTGATATCGAGTGAAGGATTGCTGCCAAATCAAAGGAACACAGAGAAGATATTGAACATGCCGGAGCCCAAGTCTGCAAAGGAGGTCAAGGTTTGGCTGGGCACAACAGGATATTACAGAAGGCACATCAAGGGGTATGCGCAAATAGCCAAGCCATTGACAAAGCTCCTCAAGAAGGATACAGCGTTTACATGGGATGAGGAACAACAATCAGCATTCGATGCTCTCAAGAAGGCTCTGATCTCACCCCCTGTTCTCGCTTACCCTGATCGTAACCAAGTCCAAATCCTAACCACTGACGCATCTACTCGTGGGTTGGGTGCTGTATTGTCGCAATCACCAACTGGAGACGCCAAGGAGGAACGAGTCATTGCGTATGCTTCAAGGTCGTTGCGTGGATCCGAGAACAACTATGCCGCTACTCATTTGGAAGCACTTGCTGTGGTTTGGGCTGTCGAATACTACAGGCACTTCTTGAGTGGTCGTCGCTTTATACTATACACCGATCATGCCGCGTTACCCTTTGTGTTCCAACAATCACGACCATCCGTCAAGTTGACTCGTTGGGCTTCCAGTTTGATGGAGTATCAGTTTGTGGCGCGTTATCGACCTGGGAGAGCTAATCCAGCTGACGCGTTGTCGCGGTTGATTTCGACGAAGGGTGAGGAATTGGAGGAAGAGGTTGGGAAGGAATGGAGTGGCGGAGAAGAGGAATGAGAACGTTGAAGGCAAAAGAGAAAAGCATACAAAAAAAAGTTGAAAAGGCAGTGAAAAAAGTATATCAAAAAAAAGTGAAAAGGCAGTGAAAAAAAGGAATACAAAAAAAAGAGCAAAAGGACAAAAGCAAAAAAAAAGGGAGTGTGGGTTATGGAAGAACACGATGACGTGTGTCTGGGCATTTCATGTTGTATCACTATCATTGTATCACATCACATTCACATCAAGTTTTATCACATCAAGTTATCACATCAAGTTTTATCACATCAAGTTATCACATCAAGTTCTATCACATCAAGTTATCACATCAAGTTATCGTATCAAGGTTATCACATCAAGTTATCGTATCAAGCACGTTTTACCGCAAGATCGTTCAAAATGGACTATCCACGTTATTTGGCACTATACTATCTTTTGACTGAAAATCGCTTCCCTTTGGATTGCGACCATGATTACAAGAAGAAACTAAGGAATACAGCTCGAATGTATTTGGCGGAAGATGGCAAATTGTTTAAGAAGCAGCGTGATGGCAGTCGGGGATTGGAAGTATTGCATGAGGGTAATGCAGATGATGTTATCAGGCGGGTTCACGAGGAGGGTCATCTTGAATCAACAACACTTGGAGGAGGTTGCGACTTCGCTATGAAGGCTACCAACTTTTTGAACGAGTACGAGATTGGGTGAAAAGTTGTGAGACATGCCAATACCGACAAAGAAGAGGAGTGGTGCGAACCGAAAAAGCAAGACCCATCGAGACTCCAGAGAGGCCATTCTTTATGATTGGTTGCGATGCGATTGGACCTTTTGGCAAGGAACCTACAAACCAAGGAAATCGGTACATTTTGGTGGCTATCGATTATCTTACACGTTGGCCCGTAGCTAAGGCAGTGCCAGATATCACGGAGACCACAACGGCGGATTTTCTCTATGAGCAGGTGGTGGTGAATTATGGCGTGCCAAACTATATCCTGACAGATCGTGGCAGTAATTTCACTTCGGGTTATGTGCGCGAGTTTTTAAGGAAGATGGATTGCCGGCATATTACTACGACAGCGTATCGGCCACAGGTGAACGGTTTATGTGAGAGGATGAATGGCACTATCACATCAGCATTGGCGAAGATTGCACGTGATCATGAGGATATCCATCAATGGGACAAGTATGTGACCTCGGCTTTATTGGCAGCAAGAACAATGGTGAATGAATCCACGAAGTATAGTCCAGCGGTGCTTTTGTACGGTTATGAATTGAGGACACCCGCTATTTGGCCTGCTCCACGAGAGGATTTTGTTGAAGGAGAATTGCATTTGGAAGTGGCAAGTAGAATTAAGGTGATCCAGCATTTGGTTGATCAAGCAAGGATTGAAGCACGTGAGCGAACCAAGGAACAGCAAAGGAAGGCTAAGATGAGATACGATGCACAAGTACATGAAAGACCAAGGTTTATTGCTGGTGACATGGTGCTTATGCGTGACCAACGGCCTGCTGGGAAATTGGATGACAAGTGGATTGGCCCGATGACTATTGTTAAGGCGAACGCTGGTGGAACTTATTACTTACATGGTCCAAACAAGCAGAGGTTGAAGGGTGCTGTTCATGGTGACAACCTGGTTCCATGGGTTGCAAGAACGAGTATGATCCCCGATGTAATGATTCAGAAGGCAGACCAGCAGTTTCGTGCTTGGGTGGCTCGCCGAAACGCTTATTGATCAAGACATGCAAGCAATACCAAACCATGCAGGGCTTAAGGAGGGAGGAGTGACACGGCGCGTGGTGGTATAAGTACTGGTGGCCTGCCTGGTTTGGAAAGTCGTCGTATGGTGATGAAAGAAGTATCATGGTGTAGCGGAGTAGCCATGGATACCATTATTGAAGACGCCATCTTGTTTGGGAGGATCGTTGTGGAGCAATTTGGAGTTGAAGTTGAAGAAGTGAGTGATTGGTCGGAGTGAAGTGGTAGCCTGCGGACCCTTAGCGGCACCCTTCATCTCTTTACAACTACGACATGGCCAATCCTCTTTATTAGAATGAGACATTGTTGTTGTGGCTGATCCCTTGCCAGTAAAAGGGACGTCTAAATAAATTTTTGATGATTATCATTTTCTTCCTCTAATTTTGTGGTTGCCTGGTTATCAGAACGACGTGGTCAGAACGATACAGGAGCACATTATTATACATTTATTTGATCTTTGGGTTCATTTGACTACCGAGCTATAAGAATCCCCCTTTCGCATTCTTTTCGTATTATTACACCACGTCTCGCATATCACACGTATCATGTCAGCGAAACTGCTTGATACATGATAGACGACAAAATTTCCATATAGAGAACACGCTTCAAAGTGTACATTGTTTGATGTCTATGTATAGCTTTGTCCATGTAGAGTGCAATGCCACAAGTATAAAAGCATTTGGGAAGGTGTGGGGAGTGTAATTTCAATGCAAAGTGTGCAATTGTACCCATTCTCCGAAGGGGCAGAGGGGCGCATGGCAGCAAACACACTCCGAAAAAGCACATGAAAATGAGGATGATGGTGAGCACAAGACCCTGCTTTTTTATCATTTTACCACCCACACGTATTCATCCATAGATAGGAGCATGCTTTATAATAGTTCAATGATATATTTGGTATACAAAAGAGTGCTATAGTAAAATGAATGGATGGGATTAAAACAAACGACCTGATCGTCTTAGTGTCTTTGAAAAAGCTAAACTGGATACGGCAAAAACAAAGGTATCGAGGAGACCGGATCGTCGTAATGCCTTTACTGTCAGCGTTGTGCCTGATTGCCAAAACGATCGTGTATAAGTCCATGCTTGACCAAGAGCAACGAGAGCCAATACTAATAACGTGGATCGGTCTGTGGAGACTCGTTTGTGTCTAAGAGCCAGGCCTGTCAGGGTGGCAAAAGCAAGGTGCATGGTAGCAATGACACGAAGTGCGTCCTTGGCAACAGAGCCTCCTAGTCGTTGTGCCTGAGGTGCTTTCTTAATGACCAGTTTGCGTGCGCCCCATAAATGGTGCAAGAGATTGACGACAAGGGCCCAATTGTTGTTTTTTAAAAGGAAGCGAAAGAGGGCAATGCTCAACGATCGTACATGGCCTGCAATGAGTTGTCGTTTGGAAGGGGGTTGTTCAGGATCGTCATTGTTGGTTGACGAGATTGTGCTTTCAGCTGAACTTGTGGTGGTGCTGCTGCTCACAGAAAGTCGAGGAATAGGTTCAATAGAATGAGGAGAGAATGGTTTGTTGGCGGTGGTGGTGGTAGTTGGGTCTGTTGTTGATGACCATGTACTCAAAGGAGTGGTATAAGTATCATTATTATCATGTTGTATCATGCTTTGAAAAAAGTGGGAAAGAAGAGTGGTAAGCTCATTTTAGACGAAAACGGAAAGAGAAGATGTATTTGAAGGGAGCTCGGTTGCACATGAAAGGCTAGTTAATTTTGGCGTGTGTGAGGTGAGTGTGAGTGTGATTGTGATTGTGTGTGTGTGTGTGTGTGTTTGTACTAAGAAGAGTGATATGCTGGCGGATGCTATGTGCTGGGGGTAAACAAAAAAGAGAGATGAATAGATGTAATAAGAAGGGACTTTATGACTATTATGCGGCCGGCGCACTATGTCCACTAATGAATCCAGAACAAATAAGATCGTCTTCGTTCATGGTTAAAGGTGATGTGCCTGGTGACCACATGCAAACTCGGAATAATAACCGTCGTAATCGTTCATTGGAGTTTCGACATCCAGCTAATAAATAGAAATCATATGAGTCATTTGTTTTGTTGTTCATATAGCAATGGCGAAGAGTGGACTTACCCATAGCAGCACGTTCAAACCATAAAGCAGCCTGATGTAGATCAACTGTGCATCCAAGACCCTTTTCATAACAATTGCCAAGATGATATTGTGCAGCCACATGATCTTGTTCTGCTGCTCGCTTGAATATCTCAAAAGCAGCTGGTAAATCACGTTCAATGCCTGCGCCCGTTTGAAGATGGACACCCAACTTATCGAGAGCACGTGCATGGTTTTGTTGAGCAGCATGTTGATACCAATAGACAGCTTTACGATCATCCTTGTCGACACCGATACCATTGGCATAACAAAAGCCGAGATTGCATTGTGCCCAAGGATTTCGTTGACGTGCAGATTTGTGATACCAATAAACAGCACGAGAACAATCCTTTTTGACACCGAGTCCTTCTTCGTAACAGAATCCAAGCGAGTTTTGTGCCAATGCATTGCCTTGTTCAGCCGATCGACGGAACCATTTCACAGCTTCGCGTTCATTCTTTGGTACACCAATGCCGTTACGATAACAATAGCCGAGTGATAATTGTGCTGGTGCATGATTTTCCTCTGCTGACAAGTAATACCAAAACACGGCTTCTTGTTCATTGACGGTGACACCAATGCCGTTTTGATAGCAATAGCCAAGCGAATGGTATGCAAAAATGTTGCCTCGTTCAGCTGATCGTCGATACCATTTCACGGCTTCTTGTTCACTGCGTTCGACACCAATGCCGTTTTGATAACAAAAACCAAGATTGTGTTGTGCTCTTGCATGACCTTGGATAGCCGCTTTGCGATACCAATGAGCACCACGGGTATCATCCTTGGGGACACCAATGCCGTTTTGATAGCAGTAACCAAGGTTGCATTCAGCCCATGGATAGCCTTGTTCAGCCGAACGTTGGTACCAAACGGCTGCTTGATGTAAATCTTGTTTGACGCCAATGCCATCCTCGTAGCAGTAGCCAAGTGAATTTTGTGCAAATGCGTTGCCTTGTTCAGCCGACAATCGATACCACTTTACAGCTTCATGGACATCCTTGGCTACACCAATGCCATCTTCATAACAATAACCGACATTGTAAATGGCCACCGTTTCACCTTGAGCAGCTGCTAAGCGATACCAACGCATTGCTTCGGCATCATCCTTGGGAACACCAAAGCCTTCGCCATAGCAGTAACCAAGGATACCTTGACCACGTGGATTGCCTTGTTCAGCACTTGCCTTGTACCAACGAAAAGCCGCATGTTCATCTTTGGGCATGCCAACGCCGTCATGATAACAAACACCAAGCGCATATTGACACGCCGCATCATTGTCTAAAGTGGCTCCTTCCACAATCCAAGCAACAGGATTACTAGGTGCGATACGTCGCACTCGCTCAGCCCATTCCTCAGCTTCGGCTCGATCAATACGCACATGAGGTCGTCCGTATTTACGTAAAAAGGCTAAACGAGCCATTGCAAGGCCGTCTTGTTGTCGAGCTGCATCCAAATAATGCTGTTCGGATCGTACAAAATCCATTTCTATGCCGAGTCCAAATTCGTAGCAAAATCCAAGCACACCTTCAGCTTGTGCGTGACCCAATGCGGCGGCTCGTCGTAAATAAGTGATAGCCAAACTGGGTGCCTTTGGATAGCCTCGTCGACCAAAGAGATGGTTGTTGGCCAATTTGAAAATGAGACGTGCTGAATGGCTGTAATTGTGGTGCTTAGTGTTGGTGGTGCACAAGGGAGTCGATGGCGTGGCTGTTGTGGTTGACCGAGAAGGTAATGCAGGTCGTTCATCGTTCTTGTCGTCATGGGGATGGGGAGTTGTGGTGGTGGTCATTGCGCTTCGACTGGTGGAGGGTTGTGGTAAGTTGGTGTTGGTTTCCTTGTTGGCGTTGAGTTTGGTGAGCACCATTCTCGATCGCTGTAGGATGTTTGATAAAGGAACTGAAGGAGGGGACATGACAAAGAAGAAGGGAAAAAAAAGAGGGAAAAAAGGAAGGGAATGTGAGAAAAAGGATAATAAACGACCAAAATAACGCAGGTGACACTGGAGGTAGTTACTCTTCTTCATCATCTTTAACCCCCTGAACACTCGCCAATAAGGCCCGTCCCTGGAAGATCATCCTCCCTTTCATCCCCCGTTTCTTTTCTAAAACCTGGCCCATTATCTCATCGCTTACTAGTCACTTTTTACTCAGGGCCTGTTTCAAAGACATACTACACACCTCACTGCGCTTCTTTGTATACCGCGCACTTTTTGATGGGCTCCTTTAACCCAGTTCAGGGGTAACAATAATGCATGTTTGTTTAAAAAAGGCATTCTCTTTCTCTTCTTCCTCCTCCTCCTCATAATCAACCATTGTATTGATGTCTTTGTTCTCTCTCTCAAACAATCAGCACCAACACACACACACACAATAAACGCCGATGGCTGACTTTTTGCCATGTGGTGGTGATGGGGTCCTTGTTGGTCTACAACAGTGCCCCACTCCTCCCAATCCAGAAATAGCTTAATATATCGCTTTATCATCCAACCCATTTCTATTTTCATTTCGCGACAATAGGCCCACACAATCACTCACCAAATAAAATGTCGGCTGATTACCATTCATCAATGCTTGCAGCTTTCCTCGTGTGACATGCACATACATGCATCGATGATAATGATAATACAAAGACGTCCTTTTTCTAATCAGGTGCGTTTCCACATACTCACACACATAATAACAATAACAATCATCATTGAAAAAGTAATCCAGTTACCTGTTTTGGCAACATGTTATAATTACTTTTTGTTTTTGACAAGGGATTGAAACAGAGCTGTGATCGGATACTATCGCCGGGGATGTAAGCGCTAACACATCCATCGTAAATATAAAGCACCTATACCATATCAGAGATGGTGAATTGTTCCATTGTGTGATTCATACAAAGAGGTAGTAGCCATTGAGAATTCTGGACCCCTTTAGTAACAGCAAGAAGCACTTTTGCTATCTCTCTCTCTCTCACACACACTCACTCTACAATAAGATAGCTAGCTATGTCATAGCATGTTCACAGCAAATGTAGCACTTGTCTGTGAGGCGAGGCACACTTTGATACTTTCCATTCTTCCCATGATGTGTGTGTGGTGACACAGACCGATCGACGTATTCGTGACCGTTCTACCTTATTATCTTTTATTATGCGATGGATCATCCTACATCATAAGGGTCATGGTGGTGATGGTGGGGTTTAAACTTGATTAGGGGACTATTCTTCTTGAAGATGTTTCTTGATGTATTTGCTTGATGATAATAGGCGGTCGGTAAAAGAACCCATCATTATTAGCGTGGGAGGTATCGTTTTGGGCAGTTCCAGGCGATGTGTCCTTGGCTACCACAATAGGAGCAGGCCGAGTTTTCGTTGTTGTTACAGGCGAGTTGGACGTGCATAGTATGAGGTAAAAATGGCAATTGAATGTGGAGGAGAGATATTCACACACACAACATAGAACGAATCTTATCTTATCTTGTATAGTCTATTCGTGCTCTTATATATACCTGGTGGATGTGCAATAGAAAAGACTACAAGCTGATGATCGTGGCGGCCAATCGCACCGTTTGTTGTCTTTTGCTCGGGACCGGAAAGAACTTTAAGCCTACCTATATTTCCATTGTCAATTTGACCTTTTCAAGAAGACTTGTATTCTCAATTTTCTTAGTTTATCATTCTCCACATCGGCTTCTCCACACACAACACATACACAAACAAACGCTCATCGTGCATGTTGGATCGTGCGGCGGTGGCAGCAGCAGCAGCAGGTATCCTTTAGCTTCTTCTGCAACACGTCATTCACACAAGTAGTATATCTATATACGTCGTTGTCATCACTTGTAATTCCAATCTCGTATAGAAAAAAAGTTGATTTATTTGACGTATCAGCATCCCCTCCTCCTTTGCTGTTTGAACATGCAGAGCAAGCAAGCAACGTTTCATCTTTTGAAACATGTTGTTCATTACTCTGCCCTTGATGTCAACAGCAAAAATGCACGGATGTTATGCGTATCTATTTACTCGATCCATGCCACACACACACACACACACAACATGCCTTTGATATCAAGTTACACATGTCACCAGAAAGAAACCTAATACTTGCTATACATACACACACATACAACGAACATGAGACACACAGTAACTATGCATCAGGGGATTGTAAGCGGCACTCCATATCATCAACACCCATTGATGACGATATCCTTCTCCCAACATACATGAATACATTATCATAGTTTCCAGACTTGTCATCTTTATCTTGAGTAGTGTTGGCTAGCTGATGATGAAGATAGATAGATTGTCTATTTCTTGCCGCTCTTCTTGATGCCACCGCCCACTATACACACACATCAACATGAGATTAATCCACCTGTTTGCTTCTATGACACGTTGACTTACTCAAAGGACCCTTGCCAGCAGCCTTGGCTTGCATTTCCTTGAGCTTCTTGGCTTCCTCAGCCTTTTTCTTCTTGAAAGCAAGATCATCCTAATATAGCCCACCACACCACCTGTTAGTGGATTGGCGTTCTCTGATCAGCCAGCAAGCTTACCTCATCAAGCTCGTTGTTGTTCTTTTTCTTTTGCTTAAGTGGCTTGAGCTTTCCTCCTACGACAATGGGTCAGTTGCAATGTAGAAACCAAATCGCTGATCAGTCTATAGTCACCTTGACGACCGGACATTGTGTGTGTGTGTAGTATAGAAAAGGGTTGCCAGGAGCGGGTTGCTTGGTTGGAAAAGTTTTTGGCTGTGTCGCTCTCCACCAATCGTATCATGTGATGCAAGACGCCTTGAAGCACACCCCTTCTTTTTAAACGAGGTAGGTTATTGTGCCATACATTTTATCCATTATCCTTTTGCAAAAGTTCGTAGGCTATTTAAGAATATGGATACCAAGGGTTCATTCGTAGGATTAGGCTTCACATTCTTCATTTATCAATCATCGTGCTATCATCACCTCGTTGACAAATAAACGATTAGCAGGAATAGCTTGTTCTCGTACAATGCAATGCTCTTTGCTGCTCATTGGCTAAAGGCTCATGGTCATTAAGGGTATCATTGATCAGCACAATGTGTATATACGAATAATAAGACGATGTGTATTAGTGTGATAGATGAGCTTGATTTGGATCATGGAGAACAATGGTACAATCTTTATTTAAAAGTATTATAGATATCAAGTAGGGTATAGAGCTATGATACTGATAGCTTTAATTCGAATGTATAAAAGAAATGGTCCTACAGCATGGCATAGTGGGGGAGAGTGGGAGTGTGAGTGTGAGTAGTAGATCAAGTATGAGAGACACCGTCATTCTCAGCCAATGAGTTGGAAATCTGGTATTTTGGTTCAAGTGTCGCTTGAGTTGGCAGTCTTTACTTTTCACACACACACACACTCACTCAGCCCACCACATATATATACATACACCAATATGGGTGATGGTAAGTAGATCGCGAGCGATGGCACTTGTTTACTTGCATGCTGACGTTGACGTTGATAGACATTGAACAAGAAATCAAGGCAGCCCAAGCCAAGCGTAGGGAAATCACAGACAAAGATATCAGTGCTGCGGTACTGGAGAATGAGAGCCATGCGAGCATGACAGGGCTTTCCTATGACACGGATATTTACACCAAAGACAAATTCGAGGGCTATGCAACGTCGATTCCAGTGGGTGATGAGGATGACGAGGATATGGACGAACGCTACCGAGAAACGAATCGCAAACTGAATTCGATTACAGCATCCAAAGAGTTTCTCAATGAGGCCGTGCAAGGTGCTGACAGCCACGATCCGTTTGCCGAGACAGCACGAGAGAAACGTATTGCAGGACGACAAGATGAATATCACCAACGTCGATTCAATCGCATGTTATCACCTGAACGAGCCGATGCATTCGCCAAAGAAGACAACAAGGAGTCTCGTAGTTACGCTGAAGTGATTCGTGAAGCCGAACTGGAAAAGGAACAGCAACGTGTATTCCAAGCCATTGCACAAAAGAAACGGGATGAAGCACAAGCAGGCTCTTCTTCGGATAAGATGGCTGCTGATGTGCAAGCGACACCTGTTGCTGAAGGACCAAGAAAGAAACGACGATGGGATGTGGCTACGCCTATGCACACCAATGTGGAAGCGACACCCAAAGGACCAGCAAAACGATCACGATGGGATGCTACGCCTGTATCTACGGAGCGATCTGAATGGGATGCAACACCAAGAGCATCGGCTGGCACAAAACGCTCTCGATGGGATGCCACACCTGTGAGCACTGATATGCCTCAAGCCACGCCTGTCGGTGGTCTTGGCATGATGACGCCTACACCTACAGTGCCTTCAACACCTGAGGCCATGAATGCCATGCGATGGGAGCGTGAATTGGATGTTCGTAATCGTCCTTTATCAGATGAAGAATTGGATGCCATGTTTCCACAAACCGGTTACAAGATCTTGGAACCCCCTGCTGGCTATGAACCTATCCGCACACCTGCACGCAAGTTGATGGCTACACCTACACCTATGGGAGAGAGTGGATTTGTCATGCAAGAGGAAGCGCGTGGTGTTGTCATGGATGCTACAGCACCCCAAGAGATTCCTGGTGTAGGCGCATTGCCGTTTTTCAAGGATGAAGATATGCAACATTTCGGCAAATTGCTTGAGGAGAGGAATGAAGAGGAAATGTCAGTGGATGAACTCAAGGAACGAAAGATTATGCGATTGCTCTTGCGTATCAAGAATGGCACACCACCTATGCGTAAGACAGCTCTCAGACAAATCACCGACAAGGCACGTGATTTCGGTCCTGGTCCTTTGTTCAACCAAATCTTGCCATTGCTCATGTCACCCACCCTTGAGGATCAAGAACGTCATTTGCTCGTGAAGGTCATTGATCGTATCTTGTACAAGTTGGATGATTTGGTGCGTCCCTTTGTCCACAAGATCCTCGTTGTCATTGAACCCTTGCTTATTGATGAGGACTACTATGCTCGTGTTGAAGGTCGTGAAATCATCAGCAATGTATCCAAGGCAGCTGGTCTTCCTACCATGATTACCACCATGCGTCCTGATATTGATCATCCTGATGAATATGTTCGTAACACTACGGCGCGTGCATTCTCTGTGGTGGCATCGGCATTGGGTATTCCAGCATTGTTACCTTTCCTTAAGGCTGTATGTCGATCCAAAAAGTCATGGCAGGCACGACACACGGGTATCAAGATTGTGCAACAGATTGCTATCCTTATGGGCTGTGCCGTATTGCCCCATCTCAAGAATCTGGTCGAAGCCATTGCCCATGGTTTGGAAGATGAACAACAAAAGGTGCGCACCATTACAGCTTTGGCTATTGCTGCATTGGCTGAAGCAGCTGCTCCTTATGGTATTGAATCCTTTGATTCGGTGCTCAAGCCATTGTGGACGGGTATTCGTAAGCATCGTGGCAAGGGTTTGGCAGCTTTCCTCAAGGCCATTGGCTACATTATCCCCTTGATGGATGATGAGTATGCCAACTATTACACCAAAGAAGTCATGGTGATCTTGATCCGTGAATTCCAGTCACCCGATGAGGAAATGAAAAAGATCGTGCTCAAGGTCGTCAAGCAGTGTGCTGCCACAGATGGTGTACAGCCTGCCTATATCAAGGAAGAGATCTTACCCGAGTTTTTCAAGCACTTTTGGGTGCGTCGTATGGCATTGGATCGCCGCAACTACAAGCAATTGGTGGAAACGACCGTTGAATTGGCCAACAAGGTGGGCGTATCCGAAATTGTCAGCCGTATCGTGAACGATCTCAAGGATGAGAGCGAGCCCTATCGCAAGATGGTTATGGAAACGATTGAAAACATTGTCTCGAATTTGGGTGCTGCTGATATTGATCCTCGTTTGGAAGAATTGTTGATTGATGGTATCTTGTACGCATTCCAAGAACAAACAGCCGAGGATGTGGTCATGCTCAATGGTTTTGGTACCGTGGTGAATGCGCTCGGTATGCGTATCAAGCCGTACCTGCAGCAAATTTGTTACACCATTCTTTGGCGTCTCAACAACAAGTCAGCACGTGTGCGTCAACAAGCCGCCGATTTGATTTCACGTATTGCCGTGGTCATGAAGACATGTGGTGAAGAAAAGCTCATGAACCAACTTGGTCAAATCTTGTACGAATACTTGGGTGAAGAGTATCCTGAGGTGTTGGGTTCTATTTTGGGTGCTCTCAAGAGTATTGTCAATGTGATTGGTATGGCCAGCATGACGCCACCCATCAAGGATCTATTGCCACGTTTGACTCCTATTCTTCGCAATCGTCATGAAAAGGTGCAAGAGAACTGTATTGATTTGGTGGGTCGTATCGCTGATCGTGGTGCTGAATATGTCTCTGCTCGAGAATGGATGCGTGTTTGTTTCGAGTTGCTCGATTTGCTCAAGGCTCACAAGAAGGGTATTCGTCGTGCATCAGTGAATACATTCGGTTACATCGCCAAAGCCATTGGTCCACAGGATGTGTTGGCTACTTTGCTCAACAATCTCAAGGTGCAAGAACGTCAAAATCGTGTGTGTACAACTGTTGCTATTGCCATTGTCGCCGAAACGTGTGCTCCCTTCACCGTATTGCCAGCATTGATGAACGAATACCGTGTCCCTGAGCTCAATGTCCAAAACGGTGTTCTCAAGTCCATGTCCTTTATCTTTGAATATGTGGGTGAGATGGGCAAGGATTATATCATGGCTGTTACTCCCTTGTTGGAAGATGCTCTTATGGATCGTGATTTGGTGCACAGACAAACGGCATGTACAACTATCAAGCACATGGCACTGGGTGTCGTTGGTTTGGGATGTGAAGAGCCATTACGCCACTTGCTCAATTACATTTGGCCCAACATTTTCGAGACGAGGTAAGTTGTCCCTCTTCTCCCTCTTTTATTACTTTTACTAACCCTCTATTTGCTATACATAGTCCACACGTTATCAATGCTGTTATGGAGGCCATTGAAGGTATTCGGGTTGCCTTAGGACCTGCCACTATTTTGCAATACACCATGCAAGGTCTATTCCATCCAGCTCGCAAGGTGCGTGAGGTTTATTGGAAGATCTACAATAGTCTCTACATTGGCAATCAAGATTCTTTGGTGCCCTATTATCCACGCATCGACGACGATGATCATAACCGATATCAACGCTATGAACTGGACTATGTCTTGTAATTCTTCTTCCTTTGCCCATTCATCTTTTTCATCCTCCCCTCATAACATTCATGTCGCTTCTTTTCTTTTCCCTTTTTTGCTTTATTCAACAATAAAAGAAATACCTTCAGATCGAATCGATTTGATGCAAATGAGACATTTCGAGTCTAGACACCTTATTCGTATTGAGACTCAACTTGCCTAAATCGGGCCCCTCCATCTTCAAGTGCAACAGGCTTTTCACTTTGTAGCTCACACATCATGGCAACCAAGTCCGCATTTAAGCGATTGACAAAGGAATACATGGAGATTGAGAAGAAGTAGGTTTATTCACTCTTTCAAGCATAGAATCCAAGCTTACATTTTGAGCTAGTCCTCCACCTTTCATCGTCGCCAAACCATTGGAGAGTAACATTTTGGAATGGTAAGGAAAAGAAGCCCTACTTTACTAAGCAAACACCTCTTGACAAAGACATACCTACTGCATCTCTATAGGCATTATGTGATTCGTGGTCCACCTGATACACCTTATGAAGGCGGTGAATACTATGGACGATTGACGTTCCCATCTGAGTATCCATTCAAGCCGCCTGCCATTCGCATGACGACCCCTTCTGGACGCTTCCAACCCGACACACGTCTTTGTTTGACTATGAGCGACTTTCATCCTAGTTTATGGAATCCTAGCTGGTCGGTTGCCACTATTTTGAATGGTCTATTGAGTTTCATGGTAGGTGGTTTTTTATTTTATCATCTATTTCACATGTGTGTGCTTTCATCTATTTTAACTCGGTGACATTGAAATAGACTACCGATGAGACGACTACCGGAAGTATCAAAACCACAGATGCAGAGAAGCGTGTCTTTGCAGCACGATCACACCGAATCAATCTAAAGAATGCAAAGTTCAAAGGTAAAGAGTGGGAAAAGGACCAAGGCGAAAAGAAAGAGAGAGATGGCTGATGATGATGATGATCCTATTTAAAAGAGGTGTTTCCTGAATTGTGTACACTCGAGTTGGCACCTTTACCCAATGCACCAACGAAGCCATCCACTACGCAAAGGATAGTGCGTCCCAAGCCATCTCAACAACAACAATCTCCTGGTACTACTACAACACAACAACAACATCATCATCAACAACATCCACAGCAACAAACGGCAATAGCCAGAACTGTTAGTCAATGGCGTCGATGGGCGTTGATCCTTGTGGTCTTTATTTACCTCGTTCTCTCAAAGTTGGCTGCAAGGTCAACCACCACAGCAACAACAACCCCTGGCACTGGTGGCGAGCTGTAAAACCAACCTATACCATCCATGACTCTCTCTTTCTTTCTTCAGCATCACCATTAGTCTTCTTCTTTCTCTCTCTCTCTCTCACCCTTCCAAATCTATATAGCTTTGGATGATCAATGAATGATGATTTTGTACATACAATTTCTTTTTATGATCGGCTTTGGAACAACAACAAGGGGTACGAATCAAACGGACATGATTGTTTGTATGATGGGCGTTTTATTATTATACATGTGGAGGAGGAGGTGGTGGTGGTGGATGAGGAGGAGTAAGTACATACAGGACCCAGGATCTTGTCTATATGTAAGGATTGGCTTGCCTTTGTGTTTTGGAAATAAAGGAGGAGAGTGTGTGCTCGACATGCACATTTAAGCAAAAAGAGGCTAAACAAAGAAACCATGTTGCTGTTACATACACATACACATACACACACACATGTACATAATGAGCTGGTTTCATTATTATTCATAACGAGAGAGAGAAGGGGTCGTACAAAATACAAGCTTATGGAGCAGATGATGATAATAATGGGCAACTTTTATTTTCGGAAGGAGGTGAAACCGCATGATGGGGTTCATCCACACACTGCCGTCGTCGTGTGATAAGGGGGGTCATGTGCTGCCTACTTGCTTTTTCCCTTTTTGCAGATTAGACGCAAGGTACAGGTGCCCATGCACGTACACACGCATCCATCCGGCGGATTGGCGTAGTAGGGCTAACTCAAGCATATTATTACTACTACAACACTATACGACCATGATCATGGACTTTATCATATCACACACCATAGACAAAGAGCACCAGGGTATAGTTGAAATGACACGAAGGAAAAGTAAAAAGCATCTTTATCAATTGACAAGCGGTGATACAAGATAAAAAAAACCCTGTAATGCAAGTTACAGTCGATAAGCTTTAAAAAGCTAATCACGTTGGGATTTTTTTGATTCGTATCTCTTTTTCTTTTTCTTTTCTACATCATGACCATCCAAGACGACAGCAAGAGCGGTGAAGCTGTTTATCCAGTACCTTCTCGCTTGTTGGCTGGTGGTAGTTGCCCCACTCCACATGTAGTCGGCATGGATCAATACAAGAAAATGTGGGAGGAAAGCGTGAATGATCCTGATACCTTTTTTTCCAAGGCAGGTACTCATTACTTTAAAAATCCTAAATGGGCTCTAATGGTATTCATCTTAGTTGGCACAAGACTTGTTGACATGGTCCAAGCCCTTCACCAAGGTGCGTAGTGGTGGTTTCCATGAAGGTGACGTGGCATGGTTTCCCGACGGTGAATTGAATGCAAGCTATAATTGCATTGACCGACATGCACTTGTAAACCCTGATAAGGTAAGTAAAGAGGATCACACACAAAACCAACATGGGACATAACAACGTTTACTACTACTTAGGTGGCTATTATCCATGAAGGGGATGAACCTGACAATGTCGTCAAGATCACGTACCAACAACTGTTGCAGCACGTGTCGCGTGTGGCCAATGTACTCAAATCCTTGGGTGTACGCAAGGGAGACAATGTGTGCATTTACATGCCTATGATTCCAGAAGCTGTGTATGCCATGCTTGCGTGTACTCGTATTGGTGCTTTGCACTCTGTGGTGTTTGCTGGTTTCTCCTCTGATTCGTTACGTGATCGTATTCTTGATTGTGGTGCACGTGTGGTCCTTACAGCTGATGAAGGTCGACGTGGTGGTAAAAACATTGCCACCAAGCGCATTGTGGATACGGCTGTCAATGAGTCTCCTTGTGTACAACATGTGCTTGTGTGCCGACGTACTGGATCAGAAATCCCATGGACCGCAAGTCGTGATAAATGGTGGCATGAAGAAACAGCCAAAGCACGTCCCTATTGTCCCCCTGAGAGCATGAATGCTGAAGATCCTATGTTTTTGCTCTACACATCAGGATCCACAGGCACACCCAAAGGTGTGCTTCACACCACAGGCGGTTATTTGGTGGGTGCTGCAGCTACTGTGAAATACGTTTTTGATTATCATGCCGAAGCAGGCGATGTGCACGCGTGTATGGCGGATATTGGTTGGATCACAGGCCATACATACATTGTTTATGGTCCACTCCTCAATGGTGCCACCACCTTGTTGTTCGAATCCACACCTACTTACCCTGATCCATCTCGATTTTGGCAAGTCATTGCACGACACAAGGTCACCCAATTTTATACAGCACCTACGGCTATTCGCGCATTGCGTCGTCTTGGTGATCAATGGTTACAGGAACATGACTTGTCGTCGTTGAGAGTAATTGGATCTGTGGGTGAACCTATCAACCCAGAAGCTTGGCAGTGGTACAATGAACAAGTTGGCAAGGGTCAATGCGCAGTGGTTGACACCTATTGGCAAACTGAAACGGGATCCATTATTGTTACTCCATTGCCTGGTGTTACATCCACAAAGCCAGGTTCAGCTACTTTGCCTTTCTTTGGTATCAAGCCTGTTATTCTTGATCCTGTCTCTGGCAAAGAATTGGAAGAAAATGATGTCACGGGTGTCTTGGCCATTGCTCAACCTTGGCCATCCATGGCTCGTACCGTTTACAATAACCATCATCGATACCTTGATACCTACTTGTATCCTTACAAGGGCTACTACTTTACCGGTGATGGCGCATCTCGTGACAAGGATGGCTACATTTGGATCCGTGGTCGTGTGGATGGTAAGTATAATAGCTTTTCTCCTCAAAGACAATCCTCCTCATTGACAACAACTTTTATGTAGACGTGATCAATGTATCTGGTCATCGATTATCAACGGCTGAAATTGAATCGGCCCTGATCCTTCATAATGCAGTTGCTGAAGCTGCGGTGGTTGGCGGAAACGATGATTTGACTGGCCAATGTATTCATGCCTTTGTCACTCTCAAACCCAATGTGGAAGTAGCTGAGGGTCTTGATAAGGAACTTGTATTGCAAGTACGCAAAGTCATCGGTCCTTTTGCCACACCCAAACGTATCTACATTGTCGGTGATCTTCCAAAAACTCGCTCGGGCAAGATTATGCGTCGCATTCTACGCAAAATTGTCAATAATGAATCTGATCAACTTGGTGATACATCTACTCTTGCTGAACCAGCGGTCGTGCAATCGCTCATTGATAAGGTCAAGTCGTCGTCGTAACAAGACATGTACTTTTTTTATTGTCAACAGAGCAAAAGATAATAAAACGACTATGTATGTATGTGTGGAGAAGAGGAGATCTGATAGACACATGTGTAATCGGGAAAGTCGGAACTCTAATGAGATGGTTGCGATCAGGTACTTGTCATCATATATATATAGCATCCCATGCATCATTTGATGATATGGCCAAATTGATTAATAGAGTACTCAATGTCATTGTTGAAGGATGGTGATATGGATAAGCATTAAATCACGACATACATGGTAACGACAAGTTTATTTTGTAAGCTTACTAGTGCAAGGGCAAATGTTGAAGGGTCGTGGGAAGCTGATGCAACCATGTGATTCACGAAAGGCAGCCGTGACGTTCTCGGTTCAAGCAGGATTGACCTTGTTACACTCTTCTTTTCTCTTTACTTTTATCTCTCTTTCGCTCTCTCTTTCCAACATGTCCTCACCTTTGCGCATTTTCGTTCCTGTCAAGCGTGTCATTGACTTTGGTAAACTTCGGCAATGGAGCTTCAAGACGTTATTTGTAACTGTATATTGAATAGCTGTCAAGGTGCGCGTGAACCCAGCCAAGACCGATGTCGACCGCAATGTCAAGCATAGCATGAACCCCTTTGATGAAATTGCTGTTGAAGAGGCTGTGCGTATCAAGGAGAAAGCTCCAAAGACTGAAGTGGTGGCTATTTCATGTGGTTCAGCCAAGGCACAGGAAACTTTGCGTACGGCTCTTGCTATGGGCGCTGACCGTGCTGTGCACGTTGAAGTCAAGGATGATAGCACATTGCAACCCCTCGCTGTCGCCAAATTGCTTCAAGCCTTTGCCAACAAGGAAGAAAAGAAGCCTGATCTCTTTATTCTCGGCAAACAAGCCATCGATGATGATAGCAACCAAACCGGTCAAATGCTTGCTGGTTTATTGAATTGGCCCCAGGTAACAAAAAGCGTATAGAGTGGGAAGGAAGAGACATGGATACTGATAGGTATACATATATTAGACTACCTTTGCTTCCAAGGTTGATATTGAAGCCCAATCACTCAAGGTCACTCGTGAGATTGACGGTGGTCTCGAAACCATTTCTACAAAGATGCCGGCCATCATCACCACTGATTTGCGGTAAGGGCGATAGGGGAATGATGGTGATGGGTGTGGGAAAAAAATAATGTCAGGGCCAATCGTTGCTGATGATTTCCGGGTACCTTTATAGTTTGAACGAGCCTCGTTATGCATCTCTTCCCAATATCATGAAGGCCAAGAAGAAGCCTCTTGTCAAGATCACTCCTGAAGATCTCGGTGTGGACATCTCTCCTCGTCTCCAAACCTTGAAGGTGGAGGAACCTGCTAAGCGCCAAGGTGGTCGTAAGGTTGAAAATGTGGATGAATTGCTTGACAAGTTGAAGAATGAGGCCAAGGTTTTGTAAGCGTTAGAGTATTTATATATACACACACACCCAAACATCCAACGATTGTTGTTACAAAGAAAAAGCATCTTTTATATCCCAACCAACATTTTTTATTGCTGCTGGAGGAGTTGTTCATTGAGTACTTTGACAAAGATATCAGCGGGAGCAGTGGTGAAAAAGGTGCCTGGGTAAATGTGACTCTTCCATGCAGGATGAAGCATGATATGGCAACAACCAACGTTTTGGATATCATAATGGGTCAAAGCATGGGTTGCTTGAACATCGGGATAGGGTGATGGACCAGGGGGGCTTCTAAGCTGGTAATGTAATGTGCGCGTGAGAAAAACTGGATAGATGGAGAGAATAATGGTGTCATTAAAGTCCTACCGGAAACCCAGATGCTGGATCCGTCAAATCTGCCCACATGCCCAAAGAATGTAGCCGATCAATCATGCGACCACCCCATTCAATAAACTACAACATTGGATCCGTTTATCAATGCCATTGTCGTCATCATCATCATCACTCGTATAATGATTACTTACATTTTCCAACTTGAATTCTCTTTCCTCTTCAATCTCTGGTGTTGAGCCAACCAAATCATGCTTGCAACGCTGTACGATTGGTATCACCAATAATTCTTTACGTTGTCGAACTGATAATTGAGGGAACACCGTATCCATTTCACGCATAAAACGAGTCGAAGGCGAGTATACAGTGTATTCGAATTCGGAACCATTGTATATGAATCGTGATGCTGGAATGAGACATTCGGTCTTTTTAGCTGGTTTGCTGGATCGAGTAGAGGAAGGCGAAGTAGTGGTCTCGTTTGCTGTAAGAGCGGTTGCCATGGTATCTATGTCTATGTACTATCTATAAGAAAAAGCGGAGGAAAGAAAGAAAGAGAAAGAGAGATCTAATCTCTGTGGTGTTGCCTCATCTAGCATATGAAAAAGCCACCCCCCTTAGAGATAATGACACTCACCAACCATTCCCTTCCTTATTCGATAATACCATTATCACCATTTGCCATCCATTATTTCTTTTTGATGAATACTTTTTTTAATTGAGATATGAGTGGGTCGAATGCATTTAAGCAGAGCTAGACTTTTGCATGGACGAGGTGCGACGACGCTCAAGCTTGGCTTCCTTGGCTTGCTTGGTACGCTTAGCAAGAAGTTGCTTGTACTCGGCAGCGGCTTCCTTGGCGGCAACATTGCGTCTACGCTTAAGAGCCTTTCTGCGGCGTTCACGTTGAAGGGTGACGGGAGTGACAAGACGTTGGATCTTGGGAGCCTTGGTGTAGGGCTTCTTTTCAGGGTTCTTGGGTTGAACTTCACGACGAATGACATACTTGCGAACATCATCCTCCTTGCTCAAGTTGAAGAACTTGCGGATCTTGGAAGCACGCTTGGGACCAAGACGCTTGGGAACGGTCTTGTCGGTAAGGCCGGGAATGTCTTGCTCACCTTGCTTGACAACAACAAGAGAAAGAACAGACAAATCGCTGGAAACGATACAGCCACGAACAGACTTTCTCTTACGCTCACCAGTACGGCGAGGACGGTAGCACGAGTGGCCCTTGCTCAACAACAAGCGAACACGGTGGGGCAAAAGAACACCTTGCTTCATAGGGAAACCTTGCTTATCGTTACCACCAGTGATACGGAAGACATAGCCCTTGAACTCATCGCCAATGGAGTCACCAGGAACTTCCTGCGACATGCGCTTGTCATAAAAGACACGACTATAACGATAATGGATGCGTCAGTTTTACTGATAATGCTGAAATAGGGTACGTCGTGTGTGTATATGTGTGTATATGCGTATGGGTTGTAATATGGCGATTGGAAACTGATGCTTACACGCGACGTTCATCGTCGATTTCGAAAAGCTTCTGACAGCCAGTGGCTGGGTTGGCAATGTTGAGCTATAGAACAAGTAAGGTTGTATCAGCCATCAATTCTCATCCATCCTCTATTCAATCAATCATCCATCCATCCATTCACTCATTCATCCATCCATTCCCCCCATTGTTATCCATTTCCACCTATTGACATGTTGACTTTACCTTCATGATTAGGAAAGAGGGTCTTCTCAAAGCCGCCTGCACCAACCTGCTATGGCACCTCCCACTGCTCCTCCGTCAACCAATTGCAATTCCCCGCCATATTGTCCCCGCCTAGAAGAAATCACGTGAGCACATACACAACCCCTCAGCTCATACCTGGATCGATTCTTTAATCATTTTTGTTATACGACACGCACGTGTATGGCACACGTCAATGATAGCGGTTTCATATCATAGTTTTCTTTAAAGAATTTTATAAACATTTTCTAGTTCATGGATGGATGATACATAATGCATATACTACGAGGAGAGCTGGGGCAAAATGATACATCTTCAATACGGGTGATAAGAGAAAGGAATAGGTAGCAATGGCGTATGTAGAGAAGCGGTCGTTATCGTTGTATAGTGTAATACCTTTGGTGACGATAAAGAAGAATGCTGCATGATGTGTCATATTCATCACTGTTTTGGTCGTCTTGTACGCCTTGTAAAGTATCCTTCACCATAGCCTTCATATGCCACACCACGGTTATCCGCTTGTGATGTGTCTTACAAACACTTCCTCGCATACAGGGAATTCGAATGTGGGCAATTTGGTTAAACAACTTGTTATTAGCCTTCGGGAGAGTCACCTATACTCACCATCATCCAGCAATCAGCATTAAATAGATACTTCAAAACTCGCCACTTACCACTTATCACAAAGCCAGCCGTACGCACATGGCTTGTTGATTCGGAGAGCACTCTACGAGCAAGCACATCATATCCTTGAGTAGTTTTGGTAGCTTGATGATGTTTCCTTCCTTGATTGCTTTTGTGTCTCTCATATCACTACTGACACCGCACTCTACATAGCCGTATTCTTGAACAGCATGTCCACTTTATGGCCAACACTCTTGCGAATTAGGCCTTTTAACGGATCGATACGACGCTGTGCACTGACACGCTGACTCGAAGCCATGCTTGAGAAGGTAGCTTTAATAAAAGGAATATGAGTGTGTGATTCATCATGCAAGATCATTAGGCTTTTACCTTATTACACGAATACAATATCGCAATACAACGACAATTAAAGTAGGCAAACAATAAACGACTGAGAATGACCACAAAGATCAGCTTTAATCCATAAGGTTAGCTGCAAGTAACAAGGATCATACATCGAGGTACCCACATGAACTTGGCTTGATGGTGTAAGCAATCAAAGTGATATGATAGAGGAAAGAGATATGTGAGAGTGCGATGGTGCACGACAACATCCTTTTATTGTGCATGTTGGTGGGCGTGTGAAAAGAGGGAAGAATGATAAATATTTATTGGGGATGATGCATCAATTGATAAATTGGGTCGGGTACATTCACCAAGGATGGTTCTGCTTTTCTGATAACAAAGAGCCCAGCCGTGGTAGTTGTCCATGCATGTACTCGACCATGATGAGGGTTGATATCCATGCCAACGAATTTGTTGTCAAGACTCTTTACATCGCAACGGCTTATTGTGTTCCACGTCTCCAAGGATCATTGGCTGGTTGAAAAGTGTGAATCGAAAAGTCGAATTGATAGGACATGGTGATGTGGATGCTTATCAAGTGGATATGGTAAGGGATCAGCATCACCAATTGAATCAGGTACGAGTGAATCACGTATAGAGTCCACGGGTGTCATTGTTTCATTGTATTCTTGGTTGCTGCCGCCATAAACGTACTCATCCATGATTACGAAATAGCTGCTTCATGCATTGATACGAGTAATTCAATTCATCCGTGGCTGTACAATAAACACCTTTCGTCAATGCCATCACATCCATCCATCACATCATCCTCAGCCGTACCCACGTGACATGATCCCATCCTTCCTGCTGACAACTTGCCAAGTCACCAAAGCAACATTCCAGGTCCTCTCATTACTGTACCTGATTGCATCCATCCATTGCAAACTTGATAAGAAAGAGCTACTCTCATCGCTGCAGGTATATTTCCTTTTCCATCCCTCTGTTATAATTCACTGGCTTGGTCATTTTCTACCACAGCTCAACCAGGTCAAGAATGCATGCATTGCTTGATGGCTGATATGGCATCATCCATACTAAATGAGCCAAGAGATCCAACTCTGTCAATGTACCCGATTCCTTCCATCCCATATCCTCAAAACGATATCCATATCCATATCCATAAGAAGTCGTATGTATTGAAAACAAGTTGCTACACGTAAATAAAGCTGCTTCTATATGATGGCTATCGGCTGTCCACGTGAAAAGGGCTGCAAGACACGTTGCTGCATGTAACTTGAGACAATGGAGTAAGCCCTTGCTAAGAGCAGCTGCTGTAATGAATGCTGTTACGATTGATTGTGGCAGAGGAATGTGCAAGAGGGTGTGTAGTATCAAGAGACGCGTGTGTTGTAGAAGAGTGACAAGAAAGCTCTGTACACGCCATGGACTTGCCATTCAGTCAAAGACAATCGGATCACGATAGTTGTAGGATTGACATGATGGGTTGAAGCAGAGTAATCGTTCGCAGGTGGTAGTTGTATGCTTGAATGGGGCAACAGATGAGAATAGGAGGAAGAGGAAAGAAGTTGAGTGAAAGAAGTGGAAATCATTAGATCGGACACCTCATGTATAAATGCATGTACACTGTACATCCAAAGTTGATACTGAGACTTCCCATCTCAAACCTCAAACTTTCACACAAGATGCTCTTGGACATGCTGATCACGTTGATCTAAAAAAGAGCTCATGTTCCATTTGAAAATTTGGAATGGGAGGGTATAATGTGGGTTTACTATGTAAGTCGGAAATGGATGTCAGCGCCAGATTCATGATTTACGGAAATAGTATGCATTACCTTGGGATTCCCCATTTCGAACCTGAAACTTTGTCGGAAGGTTCGCTGCAACATGCTGATCAACTTCATTCATTTAAAAGTCGCAGATTTCATTGTGAAGATTTAAAATGCGGGGCTGTCCATATGATGGATGATGAGAACAAAAGAGCGGACGGCCCACCGCCCCGAAGTTGCCCACCTCCAACTTGAAAATTGGTCAGAAGGGTGCTCCGAGCATGCTGATCAACAATTTTCTAATAAAAACTTCATGCTTCATTTGAAAATCTGGAATGGGAGCGTCCAAAAGTTTGAAAGACGAAGACATTCGCAGGGTCTGTCTTTCAAGAATTGACATGTTTGCTGTTCCAGCGTAGCTCACTCAAATCGGCTCGGATCAAGAAACTCGAATGATGGAAATGATGGGCTGGAGCAGGAGAATCGTTCCTATGCAGTGGATCTCGCAACAACACTGATTGTGAGGAAATGGCTGATAGCGCGCAATATATGGACTATTGTGGATAGACCATAAAGTATAATCCATCAATCCTTCCAGTCATGCAAAGTAGCTGTGTTGCACAAAGAGGCCCCTCTGCATCTTTTGCTCTGTCAGGGTCTAGCTACTTGACAATGAACAAAGACCACTCTTCATATAGCATCACGCTTACAAACATAAAGGCGCCTGTATCTCCAAACTTTACAATGAAACGTGGGGTTTTGAATACAGCAATGTGCTCGGCTTGGCCAACAGCACCTTGTGTGAAAGTTTCGCGTTCAATGTCGCAAACAGCCCAAAAGATATTTTTTGGTCGTCGTCGTCGAAGAGGTCGACCCCCAGATCCAGTTTGGCTGGTAGCGACATGGCGAAATCTGGGATTGGCAAGCTTGATCGTGAAACTTTCACACAAGGTGCTGTTGGCCAGGCCGATCCTATTGCGCTAATAAAAACCCCACGTTTCATTGTGAAATCTTGAGATACATGCACCTCTATGTTTGTAAGCGTGATGCTATATGACAAGTGGTCTTTGTTCATTGCCAAGTAGCTAGACCCTGGAGAGCCAAAGATGCAGAAGGACCTCTTTGGGTAACTCAGCTAAAAAGTCAGGACTTCAGGGACAATGCATGAAAGGTACGCAACCCTCACTTTTATGTCATACATTGGCAGCTGATAGCCACTTTTGTGCATTCCCAACTTTTGTGCATTCCATTGTAGGTGGACGATGCTCCTGCTCCAGACATTCATTTCCATGATTAAAGTAGGTTGATCCGAGCTGATTTGGTTGAGTTACGCTCACACAAGATTACATCGGTTGAGCTACATCGAGCGTGCTTTATGTCCAGAGTGATGTAATCTCTCTTTGACCGTAGCTTAGTCAAATCAGCTCGGATCAACTTACTTTAATCATGGAAACGAATGTCTAGAGCAGGGGCATCGTTCCCATGCAGTGGATCTCGCAACAATGATGATTGGATAAAAGTGGCCGTTAGCTAGCAAACATGCCTGTTCCTAGACGATCCATAATGTAATTATACATTGACCCTTCCATTCATACAAACGTAGCTGTGTTACACAACACGACCCTCTGCATCTTTTGCTCTGTCAGGGTCCACCTACTTTACATTAAACAAAGACCACTTCTCATATAGCATCACGCTTACAAACATAAAGGTGCCTGTATCTCCAAACTCTACAATGAAACGTGGGGTTTTGAATAGAGCAATGTGCTCGGCTTGGCCAACAGCACCTTGTGTGAAAGTTTCGCGTTCAATGTCGTAAATAGCCCAAAAAATATTTTTTGGTTGTCGTCGTCGAAGAGGTCGACCCCCAGATCAAATTTGGCTGGTAGCGACATTGCGAAATCTGGGATCGCCAACCACGATGAACTTCATACTTTGACACAAGATTCCTTTGACCCCGACAAGCACGTTGATCTATTAAAGAGCCCACGTTTGCTTGTAAAGTTTGGAGATACAGGCGTCTTTATGTTTTACCTATGCTGTAAGCGTGATCAAGTTGCTTTTTCCTAGTGATGGTGTCGGCTGCATTAACGGAAAGATGGAGAGCTGAGTGAAATGGCACGTGGTGGTTACACAAACACGTCCTTGATAGGTTGCTGCACAAATGCATGATGATGATGATTACCTTTTGTGAAGGTGCGGATACAACATCTAATAAAGCAGATAATCAATGTGATGGTTTATACGCACATATCTCACATATGGATGCATGCATATAATACACTCACGTTGGGTGTTGGGAAAGAGGTTGAACTGCATAAAAGGATTTAAGCTGCATTGATGCGCACGGGCCTACTGTAACTGACGCCGGTCCCCTGCCATATTAATGGGATTATGGATAGCTTGATTACAAGGAGTAGTGGTTATTCTTATTGACCCAAATGTATAGGATATTGCTGGTGTGCATATTCACAGCAGTAACTGCAGCAGGCAGGGTGGGGTGGAGTGCACGAATTGAGAACAACGAGAGCGAAGACAAAGAACCTCCCCTTCTCCTCTCCCGCTTCACAAAGAAAGGTAAGCTTACCTCCATTTACAAAGTACACCGCATTGACAGCTGCCATTGCTGCCTTCAATGCATAGCGTCGATGGGTGAACAGGTGGTCAATGACGACGCTTTCCAGTTGCACCTAGTACGCGCGCGATCTACCCATGACTCAAGCTTCCATTGCAATACAACATGTACGTTCAATCGCTGCAGCTCTTTTATTATTAAAGTTGGACATCGTGGTCTAAACTTCACGTGTAGATTGCTATTCTCTCGTTCATACAAGATCTAAAAGGTGCATCGCGTGTATTCATTCCCGAGCTGTCCACAAAGAGAGTTCCCAACACGTCTTCACATTGCCTCTTTTGGGTAGGCTGACAAGGAAAGCAAAAGCAGTGGTTGTTATCTCACATTCCATTTATCATAGATTGAACATGCTGGATGGTGGTACCTGTGGCAGCAACAACAAGGCTTTGATATCGAAACAAGAACGCTGTACGTTGGCTCAATGGTATG